>NC_030809.1:48365948-48668978 GCF_001704415.2 Capra hircus | reverse complement strand
CCTTGGAAGAAAAGTTATGAGCAACCTAGATAGTATATTCAAAGGCAGAGACATTACTTTGCCGACTAAGGTCAGTTTAGTCAAGGTATGGTTTTTCCTGGGGTCATGTATGGATGTGAGAGTTGGACTGTGAAGAAGGCTGAGTGCCAAAGAATTGATGCTTTTGAACTGTGGTGTTGGAGAAGACTCTTGAGAGTCCCTTGGACTGCAAGGAGATCCAACCAGTCCATTCTGAAGGAGATCAACCCTGGGATTTCTTTGGAAGTAATGATGCTGAAGCTGAAACTCCAGTACTCTGGCCACCTCATGAGAAGTGTTGACTCATTGAAAAGACTCTGATGCTGGGAGGGATTGGGGGCAGGAGGAGAAGGGGACGACAGAGGATGAGATGGCTGGATGGCATCATAGACTCGATGGACGTGAGTCTGAGTGAACTCCGGGAGATGGTGATGAACAGGGAGGCCTGGCGTGCTGCGATTCATGGGGTCGCAAAGAGTCAGACACAAGTGAGCGACTGAACTGAACTGAACTGATGCAATATTGCTTTTTACAGCATCCAATCTTGCTTCTATCACCAGTCACATCCACAACTGGGTATTGTTTTTGCTCTGGCTCCATGCGTTCATTCTTTCTGGAGTTATTTCTCCACTGATCTCCAGTAGCATATTGGGCACCTAATGACCTGGGGAGTTCCTCTTTTGGTATCCTATCATTTTGCCTTTTCCTACTGTTCATGGTGTTCTCAAGGCAAGAACACTGAAGTGGCTTGCCATTCCCTTCTCCAGTGGACCACATTCTGTCAGGCCTCTCCACCATGATCCACCCATCTTGGGTTGCCCCACAGGCATGGCTTGGTTTCATTTAGACAAGGCTGTGGTCCTAGTTTGATTAGATTGACTAGTTTTCTGTGAGTATGGTTTCAGTGTGTCTGCCCTCTGATGCCCTCTTGCAACACTTACCATCTTACTTGGGTTTCTCTTACCTTGGCATGTGGTATCTCTTCACGGCTGCTGCAGCAAAGCACAGCCACTGTTCCTTACCTTGGACGAGGGGTATCTCCTTACGCCACCGTTCCTGACCTTCAACGTGGTATAGCTCCTCTAGGCCCTCCTGTGCTTGCGCAGTCACTACTCCTTGGGTTGCTCCTCCTGGCCGCCCCGATCTCATACTCGGGGTGTCTCCTCCCGGCTGCCACTGGCCTCAGACGCCGGGTAGCTCCTCTCGGCCCCCGCCCCTGACCTCAGACACTGGGTGTCTCCTCCCGGCCGCCACTGACCTCAGACGCAGGGTAGCTCCTCCCAGCCACAGCCACTGACCTCGGACACAGGGTAGCTCCTCTCGGCCGTGATTAGTGAGCCGGCCCGCAGCCGCCTGCTCTTAGTGAGCCAGCCCGCAGCTGCCTGCGCTTAGAACCAAGGAAGGCTGAGAAAGACAACTCCAAAATATGGTCCAGAACACTCAAGATCCATGTTTCCAATATCTTATCAGCCAATGGCTAGACTGAGCAGGGTCCCTCCAACCCATCATTTTCCCATTAAATCTTTCTCTTCATTTTCAGATATAATGGTACACCACTCAACAATCTCTTGCTTCAGAAGCTCAGGAGGAACCTGAGTTCTTTCCTCTCTGAAACTTGAAAAGATTACCTACAAAATATGTCACAAATCAGTTGCTTTCTTTTCTGTCCCACTAAGTTTAGTCTTTTATTACATTATATTTGTTTATCAGGGAGAAGTAGCCCTATATTTTCATTTCTTTCTGAATGAAATCTCAGCCAACTATCACCATCATCTTCAATCTATCCTTTGAAACTGTCAAAATGATCTCATCTGGACATAAGCAAAATCTTTTTACCCATTTGGCTCAATCTTGGCTCTTCAATTGTCATGGCACACAAGTTTTCTATTGTCTAAGTCAAGTTAACCATGCCAGTTCCCCAATACAATGTCTTCTCATCCTGTTGTACTACTTGAAGTTTTCTGAATGTATGACAGTTAAAAAAAAAGAAAAGAATTCTTAACTTTTATCTTTGCTATTTGTCATCATGCTTAGTTGCTCAGTCATGTCTGACTCTTTGTAAAGTCATGGATGGTAGCCCACCAGGCTCCTCTGTCCATGGGATTCTCCAGGCAAGAACTGGAGTGGATAGCCATTCCCTTCTCCATGGTATTTTCCTGACTCAGGGATCAAACCCTGGTCACCTGAATTGCAGGGAGATTCTTTGCCTTCTGAGCCACCAGGGAATTCCCCTTTATCTTTGCTATTACCCTTTCTTAACTCCAGTACTTTGGCCACCTCATGCAAAGAGCTGACTCATTGGAAAAGACTCTGATGCTGGGAGGGATTGGGGGCGGGAGGAGAAGGGGACGACAGAGGATGAGATGGCTGGATGGCATCACTGACTCGATGGATGTGAGTCTGAGTGAACTCCGGGAGTTGGTGATGGACAAGGAGGCCTGGTGTGCTGCGATTCATGGGGTCGCAAAAAGTCGGACACGACTGAGCGACTGAACTGAACTGAAGGCTGTATATAGTCACGGTGCTTATTTAGCTTATATGCAGAGTACATCATATGAAATGCCGGGCTGGGTGAAGCACAACTTGGAATCAAGATTGCCAGGAGAAATACCAATAACCTCAGATATGCTGATGACACCACCTTTATGACAGAAAGTGAAGAAGAACTAAAAAAATCTCTTGATGAAAGTGAAGAGGAGAGTGAAAAAGTTGGCTTAAAATTCAACATTCAGAAAACAAAGATCATGGCATCTGGTCCCATCACTTCATAGAAATAGATGGAGAAACAATGGAAACAGTGAGAGACTTTATTTTGGGGGGCTCCAAAGTCACTGCAGAGGGTGACTGCAGCCATGAAATTAAAAGATGCTTCTCCTTGGAAAAAAAGTTATGACCAACCTGCTGCTAAGTCACTTCAGTTGTGTCCGACTCTGCGCGACCCCATAGACGGCAGCCCACCAGGCTCCCCCATCCCTGGGATTCTCTAGGCAAGAATACTGGAGTGGGTTGCCATTTCCTTCCTAGACGCATATTAAAAAGCAGAGACAGTACTTTGCCAACAAAGGTCCATCTAGTTAAAGCTATGGCTTTTCCAGAAGTCATGTATGGATGTGAGAGTTGGACAACAAAGAAAGCTGAGTGCCAAAGAATTGATGCTTTTGTACTGTGGTGCTGGAGAAGACTCTTGAGAGTCCCTTGGACTGAAAAGAGATACAACCAGTCAATCCTAAAGGAAATCAGTCCTGAATATTCATTGGAGAGACTGATGCTGAAGCTGAAATTCCAACACGTTGGCCACCTGATGCAAAGAACTGACTCATTGGAAAATACCCTGATTCTGGGAAAGAGTGAAGGCAGGAGGAGAAGGGGATAACGGAGGATGAGATGGTTGCATGGCATCACCGATTTTATAGACATGAGTTTGAGTAAGCTCTGGGAGTTGGTGATGGACAGGGAAGCCTGGAATGCTGCAGTCCATGGAGTTGCAAAAAGTTGGACATGACTGAGCAACTGAACTGAACTGAACTGAATCATTTCTTTATCTATCTGTGAGCTTTAGCCTTCCTTTGTTTTTCAAGTAAAATTCATCATTCTCATTAAAACTATGTAATTTATAGTAGCTAGCAGTTGATTAATAGTTTGCACAGTTTCTGGAACATAGAAAATACTTAATAAGTGTTAAAATGTAAATATATCATTACTGATGCATGTTATTTTACTGTTATGCTTTTGAAGTTGGGATGCAGCTTCTGGATAACAGGTTGTACCACAGAACTCCGAATTTCTCCTAATCTAATATCCTATGGGTCCATGATTTATTTTAAATTAAGCGTTTACAAAATCTAAGATTAATCTCTTTCTCCTTCAGTTTACACAACAACATATGAAGACAACAAGGATAATTCTCAACTGGCTAGACTCGAATTCCTGGAATTGATATTGTAATCTTAACTTCAAGATTACAATGTCACATTGACATTTCAAAAAATACATCTTTTAGCTCACTGACACTTCAATAGAATTCTTTATTCATGAAGTTTCCTCATTTATTTTGTGCTCAGTATAAGGCATATTTTATACTAATTAAACATTAAATCACATTTTATTTCACAGTCAGGCCCCAATCAAGATCTACTTTATGTTCGAAAAATTTCAGGTCACAAAAGTCTCACCTTACCTTATGGAAAAAGAAGACTGGAAAAAACAAAATCTTTTTTTTTTTTTTATTTTAATCTAAATGAGTCCTTAAATATCTATCCCACCATGGTGCTCTGTGTTTTTACTTTCCTCTTTCCCTCTCCCTTTCTGCTGACATTAGCATAAAAATGTGCTACCCTAACTAAGCAGTCTGTTAACTGATAAGCTATCAAAAAATCATCTGTTATTTTTACAGCTTAAAGGCAGATGCCATTTCAAGAACTAGAGTTGAATGAGTAGGATTTGTTAGTGCTTTTTAGATTCAGCATTGTAAACTTGAGGTATTTTAAAATGGAATGATTGGAGCTTTGACATATTGTCCCATGAGCAATCAAGCTTTAGAATTTTGCTAGCCTTAAACTTTTGCCTGCATAAAATAAATTCATATCCCATTGTATCATAAAGAATTTTGGTTGTCGTCTAATGTTTGCATTGAAAATCTTCCTGCCTTAAATTCAGACCAATACAATTATCCTGAAGACTCAGACCAGAACATCCCCTTCTATTCCAGCAGAGGCCCCCTTTGCCATAAGATGCATCTCAAGGGTCTCTGAAGCAGCAAACATGTGCTTGCTAACCAATTTTCTCAGGTTGCATTTCTGAATTGCTTTGGGCACAATAAGGTGGCTTTCAGGTTAGAAGGTGGGTCAGCTCCAGGTCCCAAAGCCTTAAGATACATGGGATTGTTTGGAAATTTTGGATTAGAAATTGATTTGAATAAAATAACTATTTAAAAAAAGGGAAGGGTTTGCATGCCAACATTTTTCACTGTTGTGAACTGCTTTGTTATCACAGGAACAAGGCATCGATTTAAAGGATATTCATTCACAGAAAAAAATCACCCATTTACAGAAAAATGAAAGGAAACTACAAGTGGCAGAAAGGAAGATAAACTACTTAGTAATAGAAGATGTAAATATTATTATGCTCCAGTATATTTCATACTGTGTAATAGTCCAGTAGTGGCTTGACAGATTGAAATTTGAATATGGTTTAATTCTCTTTTTTAAATTTAAATTTATTTATTTTAATTGGAGGCTAATTACTTTACAATATTGTATTGGTTTTGCCATACATGAACATGAATCCGCCACGGGTGTACACGCGTTCCCCATCCTGAACCCCCATTCCCACCTCCCTCCCCATACCATCCCTCTGGGTCATCCCAGTGCACCAACCCCAAGCATCCTGTATCATGCATCAAACCTGGACTGGTGATTCATTTCTTATATGATATTATACATGTTTCAATGCCATTCTCCCAAATCATTCCCCCCTCTCCCTCTCCTACAGAGTCCAAAAGACTGTTCTATACATCTGTGTCTCTTTTGCTGTCTCGCATACAGGGTTATCATTACCATCTTTCTAAATTCCATATATATGTGTTAGTATACTGTATTGGTGTTTTTCTTTCTGGCTTACTTCACTCTGTATAATAGGTTCCAGTTTCATCCACTTCATTAGAAGTGATTCAAATATATTCCTTTTAATGGCTGAGTAATACTCCATTGTGTATATGTACCACAGCTTTCTTATCCATTCATCTGCTGATGGACATCTAGGTTGCTTACATGTCCTGGCTATTATAAACAGTGTTGCGATGAACAGTGGGGTACACATGTCTCTTTCAATTCTGGTTTCCTCGGTGTGTATGCCCAGCAGTGGGATTGCTGGGTCATAAGGCAGTTCTATTTCCAGTTTTTTAAGGAATCTCCACACTGTTCTCCATAGTGGCTGTACTAGTTTGCATTCCCACCAAGTGTAAGAGGGTTCCCTTTTCTCCACACCCTCTCCAGCATTTATTGCCTGTAGACTTTTGGATCGCAGTGATTCTGACTGGCATGAAATGGTACCTCATTGTGGTTTTGATTTGCATTTCTCTAATTCTTTGGTAAACTATTTGAAAAATATAATCTCACCAGTTCTTAAATTCTAGCTATTGTTGTCATAATCAATATGCAGTTTTTCATAAAAATCACCAACATCTTATGCAGAGTTGATTTGTATACACTGATATACAAATGTATGTATATATGTATGTGTGTGCATATAATGGTTAGATGATTTTTTAAGTAAATAATTATTTCTCATTCAGTTCAGTTCAGTCGCTCAGTCGTGTCTGACTCTTTGCCACCCCATGAATTGCAGCACACCAGGCCTCCCTGTCCATCACCAACTCCCAGAGTTCAGTTAAACTCATGTCCATCAAGTCGGTGATACCATCCAGCCATCTCATCCTCTGTCATTCCCTTCTCCTCCTGCCCCCAATCCCTCCCAGCATCAGGGTCTTTTCCAGTGAGTCAACTATTCTCATGAGGTGGCCAAAGCATTGGAGTTCCAGCTTTAGCATCAGTCCTTCCAGTGAACACCCAGGACTGATCTCCTTTTGAATGGACTGGTTGGATCTCCTTGTAGTCCAAGGGACTCTCAAGAGTCTTCTCCAACACCACAGTTCAAAAGCATCAATTCTTTGGCACTCAGCTTTCTTCACAGTCCAACTTTCATGTCCATACATGACCACTGGAAAAACCATAGCCTTGACTAGATGGACATTTGTTGGTAAAGTAATATCTCTGCTTTTTAATATGCTATCTAGGTTGGTCATAACTTTCCTCCCAAGGAGCAAGTGTTTTTTTAATTTCATGGCTGCAATCACCATCTGCAGTGATTTTGGAGCCCCCCAAAAAGAAAGTCTGACACTGTTTCCACTGTGTCCCCATCTATTTCCCATGAAGTGATGGGACCAGATGCCATAATCTTAGTTTTCTGAATATTGAGCTTTAAGCCAACTTTTTCACTCTCCTCTTTCACTTTCATCAAGAGGCTTTTTAAGTCCTCTTCACTTTCTGCCATAAGGGTAGTGTCATCCGCTTATCTGAGGTTATTGATATTTCTCCCGGCAATCTTGATTCCAGCTGTGCTTCTTCCAGCCCAGCATTTCTCATGATGTACTCTGCATGTAATAAACAGTGTAACAATATACAGCCTTGATGTAATCCTTTTCTTATTTGGAACCAGTCTGTTGTTTCATGTCCAGTTCTAACTGTTGCTTCCTGACCTGCATACAGATTTCTCAAGAGGCAGGTCAGGTGGTCTGGTATTCCCATCTCTTTCAGAATTTTCCACAGTTTATTGTGATCCACACAGTCAAAGACCTTGGCATAGTCAATAAAGCAAAAATAAATGTTTTTCTGGAACTCTCTTGCTTTTTCGATGATCCAGCGCATGTTGGCAATTTGATCTCTGGTTCCTCTGACTTTTCTAAAATCAGCTTGAACATCTGGAAGTTCATGGTTAACGTATTGCAGAAGCCTGGCTTGGAGAATTTTGAGCATTACTTTACTAGCATGTGATATGAGTGCAATTAAATATTAAATAAATATATGTTTGTTGTAAAACCTCAAACAATATGGAAACATACTGAGTAAAAAGTTGTTCTCTCCCTCTCCATATTTATCATAAAATCAAATACTATCACTACATTAAATCTTTTGAAACCTTTTATCATGCAGTCATACTGTCTATCAGTTTATCATCTGTCTACTTATCCCTGTACTCTTTTGGACATTATAAAATTTTATTTCCTTTAATTTGGTTTTCAGGCAGGCATCATCTCATACACACATGAGACTAAGGAGTTAGACTGTTGGGATTAAGAATCTTTAACCTTCCATAGTCACTGGACAGCTCCATGCTTCAGTTTCTTCATACTTAAAGTATACATAATATAATAATAATACTTACTTAAAAAAATTTTTGTGAGGACTGTTGTGAGCATGTGCATGTGTGTGTGCATATTTCATAGTTCTGGATATCTCACATATCAATTACATACATGTTTGTATGTATAATAAGAAATATTCCTAACACTCAATAATCATTAAATTATTATTATTACTAGTGTTAGTGTTAATATTTTATATTTTAATATCCTCTTTTCACTTAATAAAATGTCTTATGGTCTTTCCAGATTATTCCATAAAATCTACTACATTCATTTTATTTATTTATTAAAATTCATTTAATTGGAGGAGAATTACTTTATAATATTGTGGCGGTTTTTGCCATATATAGACATGAATCACCCATATTTGTACATGTGTCCCCCATCCTGAACCCTCCATCCACTTCCCTCCCTATGCCATCCCTCTGGGTTGTCCCAGAGGACTGGCTTTGACTGCCCTGCTTCATGCATCAAACTTGCACTTGTCATCTGTTTTACATATGATTATATACAGGTTTCAATGGTATTCTTTCAAATCATCCCACTCTCACCTTCATAGAGTCCAAAAGTCTGTTCTTTACATCTGTGTCTCCTTTCCTGCCTTTCATATGGGATCATTGTTACCTTCTTTCTAAATCCCATATATATGCATTAATATACTGTATTGGTGTCTCTCTTTCTGACTTACTTCACTGTAAGTATAATAGACTCTAGTTTCATCCACTCCATTAGAACTGACTAAAATGTGTTCTATTTTTTATACTTCAGCATTATTCCATAGCGCATATGTACCACAACTTCCTTATCCATTCATCTGCTGATGGACATTTAGGTTGCTTCCATGTCTTAGCTATTGTAAACAGTACTGCAATGAACATTGGGGTGCATGTGTCTCTTTCAATTCCAGTTTCCTCAGTGTTTATGCCCAGCTGTGGGATTACTGGGTCATATTGCAGCTCTATTGCCAGTTTCTTAAAGAATCTCCACACTCTTCTCCATTGTGGCTGTACCTGTTTGCATTACCATCAAAAATATAAGAGGGTTCCTTTTCTCCACACCCTCTCCAGCAATTATTGTTTGTAGTCTTTTTGATGGCAGTCGTTCTGACCAGCGTGAGATGATACCTCTTTGTGGTTTTGGTTTGCATTTCTCTAATAATGAGTGATGTTGAGTATCTTTTAATGTGTTTATTAGCCATCTGAATGTCTTCTTTGGAGAAATATCTGTTTAGATCTTTGGCCCACTTTTTGATGATGCTGTTCAATATTGAGCTGCTTGTATATTTTGGAGATTAATTCTTTGTCAGTTGTTTCATTTGCTATTATTTTCTCCCATTCTGAAGGTTGCCTTTTCACCTTGCTTATAGTTTCCTTTGTTGCGCAAAACCTTTAAAGTTTAACTAGGTCCCATTTGTTTATTTGTTTTTATTTCCATTACTCTGAGAGGTGGGTCATAGAGGATCTTGCTGTGATTTATGTCAGAGAGTATTCTGCCTATGCTTTCCTCTAAGAATTTTATAGTTTCTGGTCTTACATTTAGATCTTTAATCCATTTTAAGTTTTGTGTGTGTCCTGTGTGTGTACGGTGTTATAAAGTGTTCTGCTGCTGATGCTAAGTCGCTTCAGTCGTGTCCGACTCTGCGCGACCCCAGAGACGGCAGCCCACCAGGCTCCCTTGTCCCTGGGATTCTCCAGGTAAGAACACTGGAGTGGGTTGCCATTTCCTTCTCCAATGCAGGAAAGTGAAAAGTGAAAGAGAAGTCACTCAGTCGTGTCCGACTCTTAGCTACCCCATAGACTGCAGCCTACCAGGTTCCTCCGTCCATGGGATTTTCCAGGCGAGAGTACTGGAGTGGGCTGCCATTGCCTTCTCCTAAAGTGTTTTAGTTTCATTCTTTTACAGGTGGTTGACCAGTTTTCCCAGCACCACTTGTTAAGGAGATTGTCTTTTCTCTGTTGTATATTTTTGCCTCCTTTGTCAAATATAAGGTGTCTATAGGTGTGTGGTGGAGAAGGCATAAAACTCTGGAGAGTTTTTTTTTTTTTAAATCATAAATGTGTGTTGAATTTTGTCAAAGGCTTTCTCTGCATCTATTGAGATAATCATATGGTTTTTATCTTTCAATTTGTTAATATGGTGCATCACATTGATTAATTTGCAAATATTGAAGAATCCTTGCATCCCTGGAATAAAGTCCACTTGTTCATAATATATATATGATCTCTTTCATATGTTGTTGGATTCTGTTTGGTAGAATTTTGTTGAGAGTTTTTGCATCTATGTTCATCAGTGTACTAAATTCATTTTAAATGCTGCATTGTATTGTGGACTTTGGAAGTGATTTGTTTAACTATCGTCTTATGCATGGACCTTAACTTTGTTTCCATTTTTTTTTCAAAATTAAGATAATATTATAATAAGAATTACTGTATGTATGTGTATCTGAATTTATGTGGCTGTGTCTATAACATAGCATTTAAAAATATACTTGTTGGATCAAATGGTACCACAATTAATATGGTTTAAATGTCCATACTTTCCAAGGAGATATACACATTAAATTCAGTCACTGTCAGAATTCCAATATCTTTCACAGAAAGTGAAAAAAAATCCTAAAATTCATATGGAACCACCCACCCACATGCAAAGCTTTGATGCTAAAGTAATCTTGAGAAAGAAGAAAACAACTGAAGGAATCACACACTTCCTGATTTCAAATTATATAACAAAGTTATAGTAATCACAACGCTATGGTGCTGGCATAAAAACATACACATAAGACCAATGGCACAGAATAGAGAGCCCAGAAACAAACCAATGCATATATGGTGTATTAATTTATGACAAAGGAGCCAATAATATACAATGGGGAAAGGTTAGTTTCTTCAGTAAATGATGCTGGGAATACTGGATATCCTTATGGAAAAGAATGAAATTGAATCTTTATACCATACACAAAAATCAACTCAAAATGAATTAAAGGTCTAAATGTGAGACAAGACCTGAAAATATAAAATTTCTAGAAAGAAGCAGAGAAAAACTCTATGACATTTGCCTTGATAATGAATTTTTTCAATATGATACTGAAAGTTCAGGCAACAAAAGCAAAAATAAATAAGAAGGTTATATTAAACTAAAAATGGTCTGTGCAGTAAAGGAAAAATCAACAAACTGAAGAGACAATCTATGGTTTGGGAAAAATATTTGCCAACCATAAATATACAAGAAACTCATGATTCAATACCAAAAAGTATAATAATTCAATTTAAAAAAATGAGTAAAGCAATGGAAAAGAGATTTCTCCAAAGAAGACATGCAAATGGCCTATAGATACGTGAAAAAGATGGCTAACATCACTAATCATCAGGGAAATGCAAATTAAGACAATGAGATATTACTTATACCTTTTGTTTGCTATTGTTTTTGTTTTAGTTGCCAAGTCATGTTCAACCCTTTGCATCCCATGGTCTGTAGCCTGCCATTATGAACAAACAAAAAAACAGAAAATCGGAACAGAAAATAACAATTGTTGGTAATGATGTGGAGAAATTGGAATCCTTGTACACTGTTGGTAGGAATATACTCTGGTGTATCCATTATAGAAAACAGTGTGGAGATTCCTCAAAGCAGGACAAAACAAAACAAAACAAAACAAAACAAAACAAAACAGAGCTACAATATGATCCAGCAATCACACTTCTGGGTATATAAAAGAATTAGAAACAGGCTTTTGAAGTAATATTTGCACTTCTGTGTTCATTACAATCTTATTCACAATGTCCAAGAAGTAGACACGATCTAATTGTCTCAGTTCAGTTCAGTCGCTCAGTCGTGTCCGACTCTTTGCGACCCCATGAATCACAGCATGCCAGGCCTCCCTGTCCATCTGATAAATAGACGAAGAAAATGTAGTATATACTACAATAAAATTCAGCTTTAAAAAGAAGAAAATCTTGTCACATGATACAAAAAATTTGAGGACATTATGGTAAGTGTAGGGATCGGGGGCAGGAGGAGAAGGGGACGACAGAAGATGAGATGGCTGGATGGCATCACGGACTCGATGCACATGAGTTTGGGTGAACTCTGGGAGTTGGTGATGAACAGGGAGGCCTGGCATGCTGCGATTCATGGGGTTGCAAAGAGTCGGACACCATTGAGAGACTGAACTGAGCTGAACTGAACTGATTAAGACGCAAGACAAATCCTGCATGACTCCTCCTATATGAAGTCTCCAAAATATTCAAACATACAGAAGCAGAGAGAAGAATGGTTGTTTCCAGGGGTTGAGGGGAGAGGGAAACGTGGAGTTACTGTTCAGTGGGTGTGGAGTTTGACTCATGCAACATGAAAATGTTCTAGTGATCTGCAATAGAACAATGTGTATATATTTAATACTGCACTGTATACTTAAGTTTTAAGAGGGTAGATCTCATGTAGTGGGTTTTGTGGGGCTTCCCAAGAGGTGTTAGTGGTTAAAAACCCACCTGTCAATGCAGGAGATGTAAGAGATGGGGGTTCAATACCTGGGTCAGGAAGATTGCCCGGAGGAGAGCACAGTAACCCACTCCAGGATTCTTGCCTGGAGAATCCCAAGGACAGAGGAGCCTGGCAGACTATAGTCCATAGGGTTGCAATGAGTTGGATACAACTGAAGCAACTTAGCACACATACATGCATGCAATGAGATTTTAAACTACAATAAAAAAAGGGGAAAAATCAAATGTTTATGCTGATTTGCTGCTTTATATTTTTATATTTGTTCCTGAATAACATAGCAGAGTTGTTTGGTTTCAACAGTTCCGTTATAAGTGTTTGTCAAACTACTGCCTGTGGGCCAAATCCAGACTGATACCTATTTTTGTAAATATTAATAATTTTTTATTGGAAAGTATACATGCTCAATTATTTATGTATTTCCCTTGGTCACTTTGTGCTACAAAGACAGAAATGTACAAGTGTGACAGAGACCATATGACCCACAAATCCTAAACTGTTTACTATCCAACCTTTTGCAGAAAGTTTGCCAAGTTTGGCTCTAGATAGTAGGGGATTTTTTTTTATTATAATGAATCTTGCTTAGTTTGATTTAAAGCCAAGCACGTGTGTGTTCAATAAATGTTTCTGGGTCATGATGATATTACTGCTGTGGCTGATAATAATATTGAAATGTAAACTCCATAATTCTTTGTACACATAAAATTAATACAAAGAATTAGCATAGAATTTCAAAACTGGACTGAAATTCAATCTCATTTATTCCAATGGACAGGGGAAATGAAGAATAGTCATTGGGCAAATTCTGATAGTCATTGTTATAAACCACTCCAAAATATAGTTTCTTAAAGTATCAACTGCTTATTGATAGCTTACAGTGAACAGTGTTGTATTTGTGATCTCTGAGGAAGATATAACTTCAGGACCAGGGACCAGGCTTGATCACTCAAGAGTTTTTGTATAGCAGAGTTTTATTAAAGTACAAAAAGAGACAGAAAAAGCTTCTGACATAGACATCAGAAGGGGGATGGAGAATAACCCCCTCACTAGTCTAAGCAAGGGAATTATATACTTTCTAAATTAGTTATTGCAGTAAATCAAAAGAATGTCTCAAGGTTGTAAAGATCTTCCTAGACCCACTCCCATAATTTACATTTTAAGATAATAGAAGGTTTTCAGGAAGGAGAAACTGTCCTCATGCAGGATATATTGTTATATAAACCTTGGTACAGAGTTTAAACTGGGTTGTTTGTTTTGTAATCATCACTTCTGGGCTTAAAGGGAAAAAAAAAAAACATTTTATGTGACTAAGACTAAGGAATGTAAAGAAAGAAAAAGATGTTTGTGCTTTCCTCCTTGAGAATTCCAGACCACTATCTCCCCTTCAAGAGCCTCAGACCCCTTTCTTCTCCTCGGCGACCCCCAGACTTCTTATCAACCTGCCTAGGATTTGACTCTCTCATTATTATTTCTTGTGAGTCTATGGGTTGACTTAGGAAATCTTCTGTCTGACCAGGCTCTGTTGATATCAACTGGGCTTACTCAAACATTTGTACTGAGCTGATGACTTGGCCAGAAGCTGGTTGGTCAGGGATGGCCTCAGCTTAATGACTTAGCTCCCACTCAAATGCCTCCCATATTCCTTCAGCAAGGTATCCTGGACATTTTCTCAGGGAATGGGAGGTTGAGGGGTTCATGAGGTACAACCAGTTCAGTTCAGCTCAGTTGCGCAGTCGTGTCTGACTCTTTGTGACCTCATGGACTGCAGCACGACAGCCTCCCCATCCATGATCAACTCTCTGAGTTTACTCAAACTCATGTCCATTGAGTCAGTGATGCCATGCAGCCATCTCATCCTCTGTCGTCCTCTTTTCCTCCCCCAATCTTTCCCAGCATTTCCCCAAAAGACATGGGTCTTTTCCAATGAGTTAGTTATTTGCATCAGGTGGCAAAATTATTGGAGTTTCAGCTTCAGCACCAGTCCCTCCAATGAATATTCAGGACTGATTTCCTTTAGTATGGACTGGTTGGATCTCCTTGCAGTCCAAGGGACTCTGAAGAGTCTTCTCCATCACCACAGTACAAAAGCATCAGTTCTTTTGCACTCAGCTTTCCTTATAGTCCAACTCGCACATTGATACATGACTACAAGAAAAACCATATCTTTGACTAGATGGACCTTTGTTGGCAAAGCAATGTCTCTGCTATTTAATATGCTGTCTAGGTTGGTCATAGCTTTTCTTCCAAGGAGCAAGCATCTTTTAATTTAATTGCTATAATCATCATTTGCAGCGGTTTAGAGTCCAAAAAAAAAAAAAAAATCTCTCAATACTTCTATTGTTTCCCCATCTATTTGCCATGAAGTGATGGGACCAGATGCCATGATCTTAGTTTTCTGAATGTTGAATTTTAAGCCAACTTTTTAACTTTCCTCTTTTATTTTAATTAAGAGGCTCTTTAGCTCTTCTTCGCATTATAGAGTTCTACCGAAAGAACTCACAGGTCATAGCAAACACCCTCTTCCAACAACACAAGAGAAGACTCTACACATGGACATCAACAGATGGTTGACACAGAAATCAGACTAATTATATTCTTTGCAACCAAAGATGGAGAAGCTCTATACAGTCAGCAAAAACAAGACCAGGAGCTGACTGTGGCTCGGATCATGAAGTCCTTATTGCCAAATTCATACTGAAATTGAAGAAAGTGGAGAAAACCACTGGACCATTCAGGTTGACCTAAATCAAATCCCTTATGACTATACAGTGGAAGTGAGAAATAGATTTAAGCGTCTAGATCTGATAGACAGAGTGCCTGATGAACTATGGATGGAGGTTTGTGACATTGTACAGGAGACAGGGATCGAGACCATCGCCAAGAAAAAGAAATTCAAAAAAGCAAAATGTCTGTCTGAGGAGGTCTTACAAATAGCTTTGAAAAGAAGAGAAGTGAAAAGCAAAGGAGAAAAGGAAAGATATAAGCATCTGAATGCAGAGTTCCAAAGAATAGCAAGGAGAGATAAGAAAGCATTCCTCAGCGATCAATGCAAAGAAATAGAGGAAAACAACAGAATGGGAAAGACTAGAGATCTCTTCAAGAAAATTAGAGATACCAAGGAAACATTTCATGCAAAGATGGGCACAATAAAGGACAGAAATGTTATGGACCTAACAGAAACAGAAGAACTGTACAAAAAATAACTGTACAAATAAATCTTCACAGCCCAGATAATCACAAGGGTGTGATCATTCCCCTAAGCCCAACATCCTGGAATGTGAAGTCAAGTGGGCCTTAGAAAGCATCACTATGAACATAGCTAGTGGAGGTGATGGAATTCCAGTGGAGCTATTTCAAATCCTGAAAGATGATGCTGTGAAAGTGCTGCACTCAATACACCAGCAAATTTGGAAAACTCAGCAGTGGCCACAGAACTGGAAAAGGCCAGTTTTCATTCCAATCCCAAAGAAAGGCAATGCCAAAGAATGCTCAAACTACTGCACAATTGCACCCATCTCATACGCTAGTAAAGTAATGCTCAAAATTCTCCAAGTCAGGCTTCAGCAATACGTGAACCGTGAACTTCCAGATGCTCAAGCTGGTTTTAGAAAAGGCAGAGGAACCAGAGATCAAATTGTCAACATCCGCTGGATCATGGAAAAAGCAAGAGAGTTCCAGAAAAACATTTATTTCTGCTTTATTGACTATGCCAAAGTCTTTGACTGTGTGGATCACAAAAAACTGGAAAATTCTTCAAGAGATGGGAATATCAGACCCCCTGATCTGCCTCTTGAGAAATCTGTATTCAGGTCAGGAAGCACCAGTTAGAACTGGACAGGGAACAGCAGACTTGTTCCAAATAGGAAAAGGAATACATCAGGCTGTATATTGTCATCTTGCTTATTTAACTTATATGCAGAGTACATATAAGAGAGAAACTTACATGAGAAACGCTGGGCTGGAAGAAGCACAAGCTGGAATCAAGATTGCTGGGAGAAATATTAATAACCTCAAATATGCAGATGACACCACCCTTAATGCAGAAAGTGAAGATGAACTAAAGAGTCTCTTGATGAAAGTGAAAGAGGAGAGTGAAAAAGTTGGCTTAAAGCTCAAAATTCAGAAAACTAAGATCATGACATGCTGCACTTCATGGTAAATATGGGGAAACAGTGGAAACAGTGGCTGAATTTATTTTTCTGGGTTCCAAAATCACTGCAGATGGTGATTGCAGCCGTGAAAATAAAAGACTCTTACTCCTTGGAAGGAAAGTTATGACCAACCTAGACAGCATATTAAAAAGCAGAGACATTACTTTGCCAACAAATGTCCCTCTAGTCAAGGCTATTGTTTTTCCATGGTCATACATGAATGTGAGAGTTGGACTACAAAGAAATCTGACTGCCAAAAAATTGATGCTTTTGAACTGTGGTGTTGGAGAAGACTCTTGAAAGTCCCTTGGACTGTAAAGAGATCCAACCAGTCCATCCTAAAGGAGATCAGTCCTGTTCATTGGAAGGACTGATGTTGAAGCTGAAACTCAATAGTTTGGCCACCTCATGCGAAGAGCTGACTCATTTGAAAAGACCTTGATGCAGCGAAGATTGAGGGCAGGAGAAGGGGACAATAGAGGATGAGATTTTGTATGGCATCACTGACTCGATGGACATGGGTTTGGGTGAATCCAGGAATTGGTGATGAACAGGGAGGCCTCACGTGCTGCAGTTCATGGGGTTGCTAAAAGTCATACGTGATGAGTGACTGAACTGAACTGATCTGCATAACTGAGATTGTTGATATTTCTCCCAGCAATCTTGATTTCAGCTTATGTTTCATCCAGTCCAGCGTTTCTCATGATGTACTCTGCATATAAGTTAAATAAACAGGGTGACAAAATACACTTTTGACGTACTCTGTTCCCAATTTGAAATGAATCTGTTGTTTCATGTCCAGTTCTAACCGTTGCTTCCTGACCTGCAGACAGATTTCTCATGAGGCAGGTCTAATAGTCTGGTATTCCCAACTTTTTCAGAATTTTCCAGAGTCTGTTGTGATCCACACAGTCAAAGGCTTTGGCATAGTCAATAAAACAGAAGTAGATTTTTAGGGGAACTCTCTTGCTTTTTAATGATTGAATGGATATTGGTAATTTGATCTCTGGTTCCTCTGCCTTTTCGAAATCCAGCTTGAACATCTGAAATTTCAAGGTTCATGTACTGTTGAAGCCTGGCTTGGAGAATTTTGAGCATTACTTTGCTAGCATGTGAGGTGAGTTCAATGTACAGTAGTTTGAACATTTTTTGGCATTGCCTTTCATAAGGATTGGCCTTTTCCTTTCCTGTGACCACCGTTGAGTTTTCCAAATTTGCTGGCATATTGAGTACAGCACTTTCACAGTGTTATCTTTCAGGATTTGAAATAGCTCAGCTGGAATTCCATCACCTCTGCTAGCTTTGTTCATAGTGATGCTTCCTAATGCCCACTTGACTTCGCGTTCCAGGATGTCTGGCTCTAGGTGAGGGATAATACTGTCATGATTACCTGGGTCGTGAATATCTTTTTTGTATAGTTCTCCTGTGTATTCTTGCCACCTCTTCTTATATCTTCTGCTTCTGTTAGGTCCATACCATTTCTGTCCTTTATTGTACCCATCATTGCATGAAATGTTCCCTTTGTATCTCTGATTTTCTTGAAGAGATCTCGTCTTTCCCATTCTACTGTTTTCCTCTATTTCTTTGCATTGATCACTGAGGAAGGCATGAGACACAAGGGAAATGCACTTTTTTAGGCCAGGTCATCTGGCTCAGACGGTAAAAGCATCTGCCTACAATGAGGGAGACCTGGGTTCAATCCCTGGGATGGGAAGATCTCCTGGAGAAGGAAATGGCAACCCACTCCAATATTCTTGCCTAGAAAATCCCATGGACTGAGAAAGCTGGTAGGCTACAGTCCATGGGGTCACAAAGAGTCGCATACGACTGAGCGACTTCATTTTCACTTTTCACTTTCACTTTAGGCTTTTCTTTCATCAGCTGCTCTAAGCTCATGCAAATCAAGCCTGACTAAATAAAGCCTGCAAATCAAGCCTAGAGTCTGTGTGACTGGCCACAAGGAGTGAGTATACTGGATTTATGGAAAAGTGGGACTATTAGTAAAATCAATTGCACTGAATAAATTGTGCAAAACCACAAGTATTTTAGCAGTTAGCACTCCCTTTGGCTTCCCAGATGGCTCAGTGGTAAAGAATCCACCTGGCAATGCAGAAAATGCATGTTTGATCCCTGGGTTAGGGTGATCCCCTGGAGAAGGGCATGGCAACCCACTCCAGTATTCATGCCTGGGAAATATCATGAACAGAGGAACCTCGGAGGCTACAGTACAAGGGGTTGAAAAAAGAGTCAGACAAAATTTGGCAGCTAAACATCAACAATCCTCTTCTTAAGCCCTTAGTATCACACTAAATAATTATTATTAATGTTCTATATTATATAAGCTAAATGAGGCTAATATTTTTTAGATGAAAAATAATTGAGTTTAAGTTGATGGATCATAAATACATACACTAGGCTTCCAATAGACATGTAAGCTAATATATTTTAAAAGAGAATTCGTAAGCCTCAGAGGTTATTTTAATTGGAACTAAAATGGAGAAAATATTTTATTTATGTATACATTGCTTTCCTTCCTTAAAGAATTGGTGATATGCTTATATCATAAAAGATACCATCAATTAATAAATGACTCCATCTTTTCCAACAAGTCTTGGATACAATGTAAAAGAAATGCATGATGTCAAGGCTATTTTTTGTATTATAGATATTTAAAAGACAAAAATAAAATAATAGGATAAAGACTAAATAATTTTAATATTCAAATCTTTGTTGATCTGGGTTATAGAAGTGACTCACAGAAGGTAAAACAGAGAACTTGTGCCCACAGGCTTTCATTAGTTTGCTTCAATACATATTAATTGGGCAGTTGCTTAGTATCTAGCACTAACCAGTGCAAGGACAGATTGAAATCACACACATGGGGTCACAAAGAGTTGGATACAACTGAGCGACTGAACTGAACTGAAATGAGTATGTTGTTGATATTTCTTTTGGATGCTCATTGTTTAGTTGTTCTCTTCCGGTTTCTAATAGTGTAAGCATAAAATTCAACACAAAGTGCAAAACCTAAAATGCCATTGGTTGTGAATTATTCAGATCTCATTCACAGCAGGACCACAATTTTGCTATAGAAAATGTGGATGGTCAGTGTTTTAGTACTGTGTATGAACTAGTTCAGTGCATACACTTTGGAATTAACCTGCCTATTTTCGAATTTTTGTTCTACCACCTAAGTATGGGAGCTTCTTGGCCTTACCAAACCTTGGGAAAAGAGCCTACCATACTCTGCTGCTGCTACTGCTAAATCGCTTCAGTTGTGTCCAACTCTGTGCGACCCCATAGACGGCAGTCCATCAGGCTCCACCATCCCTGGGATTCTCCAGGCAAGAACACTGGAGTGGGTTGCCATTTCCTTCTCCAGTGCATGAAAGTGAAAAGTGAAAGTGAAGTTGTTCAGTCGTGTCCGACTCTTCACAACCCCAGGGACTGCACCTACCAGGCTCCTCCATCCATGGGATTTTCCAGGCAAGAGTACTGGGATGGGATGCCATTGTCTTCTCCCATGGCCTTCTCCGACCATACTCTAGAAGTGATCAATGAGCATTGTTTCTAAAAGGAATAGCAGTGGAATTTATTGAACATATTCTTTGCATCAGATACTGTTCTAGGTAGTTAGGATCAATAATGATTACTGCCAACTGATTGTGATTGATTTCTATGTGTCAATAAGCAAACTTTCTTATCAAAAAGTTTTGAAGTCATACATGATTCAGAATTAGAACTGTTGACTTCCCTGGTGGCTCAGACAGTAAAGCGTCTGTCTACAATATGGGAGACCCGGGTTCCATCCCTGGGTTGGGAAGATCCCCTGGAGAAGGAAATGGCAATCCACTCCAGTACTATTGCCTGGAAAATCCCATGGACAGAGGAGCCTGGTAGGCTGCAGTCTATGGGGTCTCAAAGAGTCGGATACGACTGAGCAACTTCACTTCACTTCAAGATGCTAAAACAGCACAATGCTTATAGAGTATATAATATAATATCCCAGGCGGGTCTAGGATAACATCTCGTCATCAAATACATTAACTTTTCTGCACTGAAATAGGTGAACTGTTACACTAAGAGAAATAAAGTCTTTAGATTCACATTATTTAAAACCACCATGTAGGTTTTCTACAAATTTAAGAAAGAATAATCAGTTTCCTGAATATTTTGGATATCAGAACGTGAGTAAGAGATTGTGTCCCTGTTTAACCTATACGGTTGGTATTATTATTATCACGTCCAGTTCAAGGAAACTGAGGCACAGTGAGGTTAAAGAAATTGTCTAATTTTATCCAGGTAGAAGGAAGCAAATAAAAGCAATCTGACTGAACCAAACCAGGTCAATGGTAAATAAGTTAGACTAAGAAGAGCTCAGGAAACCCAGAGTCCAGTTGGAAGAGACAGGTGCCAAGGATGTTCAGAATGCTGTGAGGACAAGGGGAGGTGCACAAGACCTTTGGAGTGGTGGCCCACACCCTAGAACAAATCGGACCACCAAGCTAAACACCGAGTCTACAATTTAACTTAAAATCTATGGTTTCTTATGGTATTAGGTTTGCAGAGTTAGAATCTTGACTTCTGAAAGACACTTTGTTTTAAACAAAATCTGGAATTCCACTGCTGAAGAAAGCAGGCAGAAAACCAAGGCATTTGAGGGCAGCCAAGTTAAATATTGTATCTCTTTTTAAGAAGTTAATACCCCTGGGTCTTCGACCTTTGTTCTTTGCTCCCAAAGGCAAGGACATATGATGTTTATCTTGCCAGAAATAGTTAAAAGTCATCTAGGAGCTCTCTGCTGAGTGAGCCAACCCGTTTTGACCTTTTTGACTAGACCAACTCCTGTTACGTTAACCTCTGACTTCAGTCCTCTTAATGGCAATATTCCCCGGCACTGTAATTTCCCTCCCACTGTGTTCTCTCAGGCAAATATTTACTACTGAGGTTTCACAATTTATTTTTCAAACAAAGTGGCAGGGACCACCCCATGCCACCACATCCTCATTTCATATTAGAACCCATCATTCCCTAGATATAATTTTACCAGAACAAATGTGCTTTAGGGACTTTTGACATGAGATGAAGGCTTGACTTCCTATCAAAACCAAAGCGGGCCCTTGTCAGTTTCAACATGGATATAAACAAGAAATGCAAGCCTGTAATTGGTGATGGAAATCAGATAAGACCTTTTAAATACAACCATTGATACAAAAATGTGAACTCGAATTCCCTTTGATTAAGTCACTTAAGAAAATAAAGCCTGGGCGGGTTTAAAAGAAAGATTCTGAACACGCTGGCGAACAAGATCTTGCCGTTTCCAGCCTCTCAAAGACAAGCGGAAGAAAATTAAAATCAGAAGTGAAGGTTTATGAAATGAAACAGAACTCAGAAGAGAGCTCCCCCTCCTTTAAGTTTTCTTATGTCTACACAAATGACAGGAGGCTAGGAAATGCTTCCTTGGGAATTAGCGATATATACTTTCTATGCATGGAAATCCATATATCTATATAGTCAGTGTTCATTACTTAACCTCTTTGTGAGCAGTGAGAAATTCAGCTCAGCCAGTGATGAACAAATTAACAAACAAACGATCTTCTACCTAACTGCTTGACATTAACTATTCAGTAATATTCTTTACGCAAAAGAGTTACAGCATTTTCTAACCCTGGACATTTTAGAGTCCTTTCCAGAGAAATGAAATGCAAAAGCTACGGAAGCTACCGTCTGTCCCATTTCGTATTCTTTGCTTTAAGTTTCATAACTTAATTCACTTTGTAGAATTCCTTAAAAATATTTTCCCATTTGATGATATGGAAGAAATAATAATTGAATATGATGCATTTTCTTCAGTTAAAAATGTTCCAGGTTATCTTCTGAGCCGAAGAGAACTTGGTAATGTTCTTTGGGTAGCAGTCTAAATGCTTTTGAAAAGAGGAGGATATAGATGTAAATGCAATCATTTCAAATCATTAGAGTTTATCAGTTAATAGATATGCTAGCAAATATAAAAAGGAAACAAATATACCAGGTGAAAACATGGTTTAATTCTTTGGATTATTTTAGCATTTGAATATTGTCTTCCTATTGTTTTCTTATAAAGGCCAAATCCTTTTATCTCATTGGAGATATCTGTCTTAGAACTGGGAATATTCTACAATACATGTGTAACCTTACAGATCTGCTTCAGGCTTAATATGTGTGTGCATGCTAAGTCGCTTCAGCTGTGTCTGACTCTTTGGGATCCTATGGATGGTAGCCTGACAGGCTTCCCTGTCCATGGGATTCTGGAGTGGGTTGCCACGCCTTCCTCTAGAGGATCATCCTGACCCAGGGCTCCACACTGCATCTCTTAAGTCTCCTGCCCTGGGGTGGGGGCGGGGGGGGGGTTACCACTAAAGCCACCTGGGAAGCCCCTTCAGACTTTATAAACAATACAACATAGAAATTTTGTATACTTAAAGAAAGAAGTGAAGGAAGAAAGGAAGAAAGAAAAACAATGACAGCATATTTTAACAGATGGCAATCTGTTAAATTAAAATTTTGAAACTCCATATTATATTTGGTGCTACTTTAAAAATAATAAATGTTCAATTACCTACCATTTCCTATTTTTAATCCTTACTTGTAGACTAAATTATTGTATATTTACACTTATTATTAGAAAATAATTATATGTTATGCTTTAATCCACACATATCATATTTATGGAGTAATTTTCTATCAGGGTAAAATTACATTTCTACAAAGTAGTGATGTGAGGACAATTTTTGTGGGGGAAGAGAGGGCATTCCAACTCAGACTGTTCTCTGAATTACACAGAAATGCATTACATGATCTCATTGTTTTTTTACACACAACTGTGAACATTGGTATGAAAGAAACACACAGTATATGAATGAAATCAAATTCTCTAATTAAGTAATAAAGTACATTTACATCTTAATATTTACCAAGAAGAAGTAAATATTAAGCTTTCTTCTTTTACTTCCTTCCTCCCTTCTTTCCTTCCACACTCACTCTCTCTACTTTTCTAACTTCCTCCTTTTTTCTCTTCCTTCATTTCTTTCATTCAGTTCAGTTCAGTCACTCAGTCGTGTCCGACTCTTTGTGACCCCATGAATCGCAGCACATCAGGCCTTCCTGTCCATCACCATCTCCCGGAGTTCACTCAGACTCACGTCCATCGAGTCCGTGATGCCGTCCAGCCATCTCATCCTGGGTTGTCACCTTCTCCTCCTGCCCCCAATCCCTTCCAGCATCAGAGTCTTTTCCTATGAGTCAACACTTCTCATGAGGTGGCCAAAGTACTGGAGCTTCAGCTTTAGCATCATTCCTTCCAAAGAAATCCCAGGGCTGATCTCCTTCAGAATGGACTGGTTGGATCTCCTTGCAGTCCAAAGGACCCTCAAGAGCCTTCTCCAGCACCACAGTTCAATAGCATCAATTCCTCAGCGCTTAGCCTTCTTCACAGTCCAACTCTCACATCCATACATGACCACAGGAAAAACCATAGCCTTGACTAGATGGACCTTAGTTGGCAAAGTAATGTCTCTGCTTTTCAATATACTATCTAGGTTGGTCATAACTTTTCTTCCAAGGAGTAAGCGTCTTTTAATTTCATGGCTGCAATCACCATCTGCAGTGATTTTGGAGCCCAAAAAAATAAAGTCTGCCACTGTTTCCACTGTTTCCCCATCTATTTCCTGTGAAGTGATGGGACCGGATGCCATGATCTTAGTTTTCTGAATGTTGAGCTTTTAGCCAACATTTTTGCTCTCCTCTTTCACTTTCATCAAGAGGCTTTTTAGCTCCTCTTCACTTTCTGCCATAAGGGTGGTGTCATCTGCATATCTGAGGTTATTGATATTTCTCCCGGCAATCTTGATTCCAGCTTGTGCTTCTTCCAGTCCAACGTTTCTCATGATGTCCTCTGCATATAAGTTAAATAAGCAGGGTGACAATGTACAGCCTTGACGTACTCCTTTTCCTATTTGGAACCAGTCTGTTGTTCCATGTCCAGTTCTAACTGTTGCTTTTTGACCTGCATACAGATTTCTCAAGAGGCAGGTCAGGTGGTCTGGTATTCCCATCTCTTTCAGTATTTTCCACAGTTTTTTGTGATCCACACAGTCAAAGACTTTGGCATAGTCAATAAAGCAGAAATAGATGTTTTTCTGCAACTCTCTTGCTTTTTCCATGATCCAGCGGATGTTGACAATTTGATCTCTGGTTCTTCTGCCTTTTCTAAAACCAGCTTGAACATCAGGAAGTTCACGGTTCATGTATTGCTGAACCCTGGCTTGGAGACTTTTGAGCATTCCTTTACTAGCATGTGAGATGAGTGCAATTGTGCGGTAGTTTGAGCATTCTTTGCATTGCTTTTCTTTGGAATTGGAATGAAAACTGACCTTTTCCAGTCCTGTGGCCACTGCTGAGTTTTCCAAACTTGCTGGCATATTGAGTGCAGCGCTTTCACAGCATCATCTTTCAGGGTTTGAAACAGCTCCACTGGAATTCCATCACCTCCACTAGCTTTGTTCATAGTGATGCTCAAGGCCCACTTGACCTCACATTCCAAGATGTCTGGGTTTAGATTAGTGATCACATCATCATGATTATCTGGGTCATGAAGATCTTTTTTGTACAGTTCCTCCAATTATTCTTGCCACCTCTTCTTAATATTTTCTGCTTCTGTTAGGTCCAGACCATTTCTGTCCTTTATCGAGCCCATCTTTGCATGAAATGTTCCCTTGGTATCTCTCATTTTCTTGAAGAGATCTCTAGTCTTTCCCATTCTGTTCTTTTCCTCTATTTCTTGGCATTGATCGCTGAAGAAGGCTTTCTTATCTCTCCTTGCTATTCTTTGGAACTCTGCATTCAGATGCTTATGTCTTTCCTTTTCTCCTCTGCTTTTCGCCTCTCTTCTCTTCACAGCTATTTGTAAGGCCTCCCCAGACAGCCATTTTGCTTTTTTGAATTTCTTTTCCATGGGGATGTTCTTGATCCCTGTCTCCTGTACAATGTCACAAACCTCCGTCCATAGTTCATCAGGCACTCTATCTATCAGATCTAGACGCTTAAATCTATTTCTCACTTCCACTGTATAGTCATAAGGGATTTGATTTAGGTCATACCTGAATGGTCTAGCAATTTTCCCTACTTTCTTCAATTTGAGTCTGAATTTGGTAATAAGGAGTTCATGATCTGAGCCACAGTCAGCTCCCGGTCTTGTTTTTGTTGACTGTATAGAGCTTCTCCATCTTTGGCTGCAAAGAATGCAAGCAATCTGATTTCGGTGTTGACCATCTGGTGATGTCCATGTGTAGAGTCTTCTCTTGTGTTGTTGGAAGAGGGTGTTTGCTATGACCAGTGCATTTTCTTGGCAAAACTCTATTAGTTTTTGCCCTGCTTCATTCCACATTCCAAGGCCAAATTTGCCTGTTACTCCAGGTGTTTCTTGACTTCCTACTTTTGCATTCACGTCCCCTATAATGAAAAGGACATCTTTTTTGGGTGTTAGTTTAAAAGGTCTTGTAGGTCTTCATAAAACCGTTCAACTTCAGTTTCTTCAGTGTTACTGGTTGGGGCATAGATTGGATAACTGTGATATTGAATGGTTTGCCTTGGAGAGGAACAGAGATCATTCTGTCGTTTTCGAGATTGCATCCAAGTACTGCATTTTGGACTCTTTTGTTGACCATGATGGCTACTCCATTTCTTCTGAGGGATTCCTGCCCGCAGTAGCAGATAAGTGCAGGTGGCGGCGGCGCATTTAGTGAGGTGGCGGCGGTGGCAGGCCGGTGCACTAAGTGTGGCCGGGAGCTACCCCACTTCCGAAGTCAGGGACAGAGGCCCAGAGTGCCAGGCTGGGACAGCGCAGCAATGGCCAGGAGGAGCCACCCTGCGTCCATTGTCAGGGGTGGCTGGTAGAAGCCACCTTGTGCCCGAGGCCAGGGGTGGTGACCCTGAGGAGCCACCCCGAGCCCGAGGCCAGGGGCAGCAGCTGGGAGGAGCAATCCGAGGAGACTTGGCTGAGCAGGCACAGGAGGGCCTAGAGGAGCTATCCCACCTTAGAGGTCAGGAACGGTGGCGGTAGGAGATACCCCTCCTCCAAGGTAAGGAACAGTGGCTGTGCTTTGCTGGAGCAGCCGTGAAGGGATACCCCATGCCCAAGGTAAGAGAAACCCAAGGAAGATGGTAAGTGTTGCAAGAGGGCATCAGAGGGCAGACACACTGAAACCATACTCACAGAAAACTAGTCAATCTAATCACACTAGGACCACAGCCTTGTCTAACTCAGTGAAACCAAGCCATGCCCACGGGGCAACCCAAGATGGGTGGGTCATGGTGGAAAGATCTGACAGAATGTGGTCCACTGGAGAAGGGAATGGCAAGCCGCTTCAGTATTCTTGCCTTGAGAACCCCATGAACAGTATGAAAAGGCAAAATGATAGGCTACCAAAAGAGGAACTCCCCAGGTCATTAGGTGCCCAATCTGCTACTGGAGATCAGTGGAGAAATAACTCCAGAAAGAATAAAGGGATGGAGCCAAAGCAAAAACAATACCCAGTTGTGGATGTGACTGGTGATAGAAGCAAGATCCGATGCTGTAAAGAGCAATATTGCATAGGAACCTGGAATGTCAGGTCCATGAATCAAGGCAAATTGGAAGTGGTCAAACAAGAGATGGCAAGGGTGAACGTCGACATTCTAGGAATCAGCGAACTAAAATGGACCGGAATGGGTGAATTTAACTTAGATGACAATTTTCTTTCATTAGAGGCTTTATTAAGCCAAGGCGGGGGGCGGGGGGTCCCTGATAGCTCAGTTGGTAAATAATCTGTCTGCAATGCAGGAGACATTGGTTCAACTCCTGGTTTGGGAAGATCTGCTGGAGGAGGGATAGGCTACCCATTCCAGTATTCTTGGGCTTCCCTTGTGGCTCAGCTAGTAATGAATCCATCTGCAATGGGGGAGACTTGGGTTCAATCCCTGGGTTAAGAAGATCCACTGGAGGAGGGAAAGGCTACCCACTCCAGTATTCTAACCTATAGAATTCCATGAACTGTATTAGTCCATGGGGTTGCAAAGAGTCCAGACACAACTAAGTAACTTTCACTTTCACTTTTATTAAGCCCTTGTATCACAACATTCCATTTTATTGGGGCTGCCTTTGACACCTCTGAAGAGGTACCAGAAGAACGTACAGGAAGGACAAAGCACCTACGTTGGTATTTATTCTGATTTAGCTTCTTAGTGGTGTTAACTAGTAACTCTTGTGGACTGTTACCCACCTCTCTACCATATCACATCTCCTTTGCTGAATGGGCAGTCAAAGGAAATGTGGGATTACTGTTGGGCTACTACTTTTCTCACTTTTCTGTATAAAATATGGTAGAATTTGAAGATCCCCTGGAGCAGGGAATGGCAACACACTTCAGTATTCTTGTCTGGAAAATCCCATGGACAGAGGAGCCTGGCCAGTCATGGTCCATGGGGTTGCAAGAGTCAGACATGATTTAGCGACTAAACCACCACCACCATGAAGATAGCAAGGGGCATTCCTTCGCTAGGATGGTGTTAGAATAAGGCATGGGGGGAAAATGCAGGTGTTATGTTAAAACAATCAAAGAACTTGTGCATATCTCATTTAAACATATATATGTATTTGTTCAAATGGTAAATAAGCCTTTCAGCTTTAAAAAGTAAACCCCTAACCATTTTTTGAGGGAAGCTTTTTATACTTTTCCTGAAAATCAGCCTTTTTTCCCCCTTCTAAATGACAGCCCTGGCTATGCTTCTGTGCTCTGTTGTGCTTAATCTGTAGCCCGTCAGGCTCCTTTGTCCACGGGGATTCTTCAGGCAAGAATATGAGAGTGGGTTCCCAAGCCCTTCTCCAGGGGATCTTCCCAATCCGTGGATCCAACACAGGTTTCCCATAGTGCAGGTTGATTCTTTACCATCTGAGCCACCAGGGAAGCTATGCCCCTAATGACCACAGTAAGAACTTTTATCTGGAACATAATCAGTGTCATGTTCCAATTTATCATACTTCTAACTCAGGAAATCTATTCGGCATAAATAAATAGATAATCTCTAAGAATTCTAATATTTCCAAATACATAAGTAGATAATCTCTCAGTTCAATTCAGCTCAGTTCAGTCGCTCAGTCGTGTCCGACTCTTTGCGACCCCATGAATCACAGCACGCCAGGCCTCCCTTGTCCATCACCATCTCCCAGAGTTCACTCAGACTCATGTCCATCGAGTCCGTGATGCCATCTCTAGGAAGTCTAATATTTCCAAATACATTCAAGGAAAGCAAGTTTCCTTTTAATTACTTTTAAAGGAACTATTTACAATAGGAAGCTATTTTTAGAATACTCTATTGAATACAACTGTATGCACAACAGAACTCCAATTGGTCCCTTTGTGCAGATAAAACTAAGATTCCTTTTTCACTCTATCTCCCCAAATTGTTATTGTATTTGTGCTCAAGGACTGATTGTGGGAAAAACTGCATTCTCTACCATAAAAATAAAAAGAAAATACAATAAAACGGTAATTCGTCAATGATGACTGAGGCAACAACTTTCCTGTGCAAGCCTGACACGCATCTTAACTGATCTTTGTACTCTGATTAAGGTAGAGTGCTTTCCATAAAACAAATCCTGCTTTATAAAGTTCTTATTTTACACTAAGTTCCTTTATCCTCAAGTAGGCAGTCTTATAAATTATTCAAGCTATTAAAATTACTTTTTGTTCTATAACACTGCTATCAATAAAAGGTCACTGATAATATAGATGAAAGTAGATTGTCTTAAAAACTGAAGAGCAAGATGTTCATTCCAAAGGTTTCCATTTTGAGAATAATAAAATGTATATATGATTAATAAGAAGAACTGTGTCACAATAGAAGGGCCAGCAGGAAAGACTTGCTGGTAAATGCATGTTTAAACTTAGCTGACTCAGATAAAACTAGTCACTTTGGGCAGCATCCAAGGATTTTGCTATTGAGTTTAATCTCACCAACGACTTTTCTTACCAGTTCTTCAGAGATTGTTTAGGAATGGATTAGGTCTCTCATAAGACCCTGCTCAGAAGTAAAGAGACCTGATATCACCACCATAGTCACTGCTTTCCTTTTTTTATTTATAAAACATCTCTTTGAATCTAAGTTTTACTCTAGTAACTTCTTTATTGACTTTTCTCTTGAGAAAGAACAGAACACATTCATGTTGTAAGATGGGTAAAAGAGACAAGATTTTAGAACAGGATTCAGGAACTGCTAATCTCAAAACTTCTTTTCAGGCTGCTGGCATTAAGATAGACATTGTAAGTACTCAGAAAATATGGAACTGATTGGTTGATTTACCTTTGGGAACTTACCACAGAAGAAATGTGTACTGAATTATAAATCTTCCATCTTTTTTAGAATGACAAAATTAAAAAATAAGTTGGTCTCAGGAAGAAGAGCAGCAGGAATGCATTGCTGTGTCCTCTTGCAGAATTGTTTGACTATTACATGATAACTATGAAACAGATCGCTATTCTAAAAATATTCCTAATAATGGCATTCTCAAATGCTATAACTTTTGCTCTATTTGCTTTTAGTTCAGTTGCTCAGTCGTGTCCGATTCTTTGTGACCCCATGGACTGCAGCATGCCAGGCCTCCCTGTCCATCATGAGCTCTCTCAGTTTACTCAAATTCTCACATCCATACATGACTACTGGAAAAACCATAGCTTTGACTAGATGGAACTTTGTTGGTAAAGTAATGTCTCTGCTTTTTAATATGGTGTCTAGGTTGGTCATAGCTTTTTTCCAAAGAGCAAGTATCTTTTAATTTCATGGCTGCAGTCACCCTCTGCAGTGACTTTGGAGCCCCCAAAAATAAACTCTCTCACTATTTCCATTGTTTCTCCATCTATTTCCATGAAGTGATGGGACCAGATGCCATGATCTCAGCTTTCTGAATGTTGAATATTAAGCCAACTTTTTCACTTTCCTCTTTCACTTTCATCAACAGGCTCTTTAGTTCTTTGCTTTTGTCCACAGGGGTGGTGTCATCTGCATATCTGAGGTTTTTGATATTTCTCCCAGCAATCACGATTTCAGCTTGTGCTTCATCCAGTCCAGCATTAGTCATAATGAACTCTGCATATAAGTTAAGAAAACAGGGTGACAATATACAGCCTTGACATACTCTTTTCCCAATTTGGAACCAGTCTGTTGTTCCATATCTAGTTCTCACTGTTGCTTCCTGACCTGCATACATATTTCTAAGGGGCAGGTAAGGTGCTGGTGTTCCCATCTCTTTCAGAATTTTCCACACTCTGTTGTGATCCACACAGTCAAAGGATTTGGCATAGTCAATAAAGCAGAAGTAGATTTTTGGGGGAACTCTCTTACTTTTTCTATGATCCAAAGGATGTTGGCAGTTTGATCTCTGGTTCCTCTGCCTTTTCTAAATCCAGCTGGAATATCTGGAAGTTCACGGTTCATGTACAGTTGAAGCCTGGCTTGGAGAATTTTGAGCATTACTTTGCTAGCGTGTGAGATTAGTGCAATTGTTGGGTAGTTTGAGCATTCTTTGGCATTACCTTTCTTTGGGATTGGAATGAAAACTTACCTTTTCCAGTTCTATGACCACTGTTGAGTTTTCCAAATTTGCTGACATATTGAGTGCTGCACGTTCACAGCATCACCTTTTAGGACTTGAAATAGCTCAGTTGGAATTCCATCACTTCCACTAGCTTTGTTCATAGTTATGCTTCCTGAGGCCCACTTGACTTTGCCAGGATGCCAGGATGTCTGACTCAAGTGATGATCGCCATCATGGTTATCTGGGTCATGAAGATATTTTTTGTATAGTCCTTCTGTGTGTTCTTGCCACCTCTTCTTAATATCTTCTGCTTCTTTTAGGTCCATACCACTTCTGTCCTTTATTGTGCCCATCTTTGCATGGAATGTTCCCTTGGTATCTCTAATTTTCTTGAAGAGATCTCTAGTTTTTAACATTCTGTTGTTTTCCTCTATTTCTTTGCACTGATCACTGAGAAAGGCTTTCTTATCTCTCCTTGCTATTCTTTGGAACTCTGCATTCAGATGGGTATATCTTTCCTTTTCTTCTTTGCCTTTTGCTTCTCTTCTTTCCACAGCTATTTGCAAGCCCTCTTCAGATAATCAGTTCACCTTTTTGCATTTTTTTTTCTTGGGGTTTGTCTTGATCATTGCTTCCTGTACAATGTTACAAACCTCCATCCATAGTTCTTCAGGCACTCTGTCCATCAGATCTAGTCCCTTAAATCTATTTCTCACTTCCACTGTATAATCATAAGGGATTTGGTTTAAGTCATACCTGAATGGTCTAGCAGTTTTCCCTACTTTCTTCAATTTAAGCCTGAATTTGGCAATAAGGTGTTCATGATCTGAGCCACAGTCAGCTTCTGGTCTTATTTTTGCTAACTGTATAGAGCTTCTCCATCTTTGGAGGCAAAGAGTATAATCAATCTGATTTCAGTATTGACCATCTAGTGATGTCCATGTATAGAGTCTTCTCTTGTGTTGTTGGAAGAGGATGTTTGCTCTGACAAGTGCGTTCTCTTGGCAAAAACCTGTTAGCTTTTGACCTGCTGCATTTTGTACTCCAAGGCCAAATTTCCCTGTTACAACAGACATCTCTTGACTTCCTACTTTTGCATTCCAGCCCCCTATAATGAAAAAGACATCTTTTGGGGGTGTTAGTTTGAGAAGCTTTTGTAGGTCTTCATAGAACCATTCAACTTCAGCTTCTTCAGCATTACTGATCAGGGGATAGACTTGGATTACTGTGATATTGAATGGTTTGCCTTGGAAACGAACATAGATCTTTCTGTTGTTTTTGAGATTGCATCCAAGTACTGCATTTTGGACTCTTTTGTTGACCATGATGGCTGCTCCATTTCTTCTAAGTGATTCCTGCCTACAGTAGTATATATAATGGTTCTGAATTAAATTCACCCATTCCAGTCCATTTTAGTTTACTGATTCCTAAAATACCGATGTGCACTCTTGCCATCTCCTGTTTGACCACTTCCAATTTGCTGTGATTCATGGACCTAACATTCCAGGTTCCTATGCAATATTGCTCTTTACAGCATTGGAATTTACTTCCATCACCAGTCCCATCCACAACTGGGTATTGTTTTCACTTTGGCTCCCTCCCTTCATTCTTTCTGGAGTTATTTCTCCACTGATCTCCAGTAGCATATTGGGCACCTACTGACCTGGGGAGTTCCTCTTTCAGTGTCCTATCTTTTTGCCTTTTCATGCTGTTCATGGGGTTCTCAAGGCAAGAATACTGAAGTGGTTTTCAATTCCCTTCTCCAGTGGACCACGTTTTGTCAGAACTCTTCATCATTGTACTTGCTTTATGCCACAATAAAAATACATTTGTTTTTATCTTAGTCCTTTAGGCATTTTCTCGACAAGCATGTGCACTAGGTAAATAGTGCAATATTTACAAAGACAAGTTCTGTAGTTGCCTGGATTCAAATCCTAGCTGCTTTGCTTATTAGCTGTAGGTCCTTACTTCATGTTGATAGTATTAATACTTATTCCACAGGAATTAAGTTAAAACTTATGCAAAACACATGAGAGAGTAGTAGGCACATAGGAAACACTCAATAATGGTAGCATTTACTATCAGGATTCAGGTTGACAACGCTGATGAGTGATGGCCTGTCACGTATTGTAGCAGGTTCATTGGGAGCTATAAAAGAGAAATTGCAGCCCTTAATTTCAAACAACTCAGAGACATGAAAGTTCTGTTGCAATCATGGACCAACTGATAAAACAGTCACTAAAGAATAAATAACTGTGAAGTGTTTAAGGAAGGTATGTTTTGAGGGCTTTATGCTCATGGTAAACTCTAAGCAAAGGTTAGCTGTAAAAGACTTTAAAAGACTTTTCATTTATGTTCTAGAATTATAATTCAGTCAGCAGAGAGGAGAATGTACTGAATAGGAAAGAAAGAGGAAGTTAGTAGAGTTTTAGAAAACTGTTAGAGCCATCTAAGAGAAAGAGCGTGGGGGATCTGGACACAGAGAAATGTGAAAGAATAGGATAGACAGGAAGTGGACCACTGGGTCTGAAGAATAATTTAGAGATGATTCTTAGATTTTGGTTATATGATATTGTTCTTCACTGAAACAGAAGCACAGATATAAGGGTGAAATATGAATTTCAGTTTATGCTTAGGAGTAGGTGGGTAGAACAGTAATTGCCAATAGGCTGAGAGAGGGAGAGGTTAGAGAAGTAAGAGAAGGGGCAGGGACTGTGATGGAGAAGTCCCAGGCAAGGAGGAGAGGGGGATGTAAACAATGGGAGCAAATGTGACGGGAACAACTCGCAAGTCTGTAAGGTAGTTCATCTGTAGAGGAAAGAAAGAGATGTGAAGCCAACTTAGAGTAAAGGATGAGAGTGGTTGAACAAATGAGATCTCTGAGGGCAGAGCACTTTGAGATGAGGTTTGGCAGGGGAGGAAAAGCCGTGGTGGTAGGGGGTCAACTGAGAATAACACAGACCAAAAAAACCAAAAAAAACAAAAAAACCCACTTATACATGCTAGGAACTCTCCTACTGATGTAGATACTTTATATAACTTAATCCTCACAGAAATCAATAAAGTGAGTATTATTGTTCCCATTTTACAAGTGAACAAACTGGAACTCAGACATTAATAACTGAACTGAGTTCAAATAGGTACAAATTTGAACTGAGGGAATAAGAGAAACCTTGAAAGATGTGCCTTTGCTCTATTCCTCAAAGATCAGAGAGGATTTTCAGCAAGTGGAGCTGAGCAGAGAGGATATTTCATATGGAAAGAAGACTATGAGCAAAGCCAGAGGTGGGCAGGGAAAGCCGGGTTCAGTCTGGATGGTTGTGAGGGGTACATACAGGCAGCCTGCAACATGTTGAGAAGCAATGTGAAGGACAATTAATGTCACCCTGAAAGCCTAGGGGGACTTCCCTGGTGGTTCAGTGGTTAAGCCTCTGTGTTTCCACTGCAGGGGCCAGGGGTTCCATCCTTGGTGCAGGAATTAAGATCCCACATGCTACATGGTGCAGCCAAAAAAGAAAGAAAATCTTTTTGAGTAAAGAAATATCACTAGGGCTGTGCTTTAGAAAACAAATTTTAAAACTTCCCTCTGGTGCATAATAATCCTCGAAAAAAGATGAAAGTGAAAAAGTAAAAAGCATGAAAGTGAAAGTAAAAAGATGAAAGTAAAAAGCATGAAAGTGAAAATCACATCTGACTCTTTGCGACACCATGGATTATATAGTCCATGGAATTCTCCAGGCCAGAATACTGGAGTACATAGCCTTTCCCTTCTCCAGGGGATCTTCCCAACCCAGGGATGGAACCCAGGTCTCCCTCATTGTGGGCAGATTCTTTACCAGCTGAGCCACAAGGGAAGTCCAAGAATATTGGAGTGGGTAGCCTATCCCTTCTCCAGTGGATCTTCCCAACCCAGGAATCGAACCGGAGTCTCTTGCATTGCACACAGATTCTTTACCAACTGAGCATATCAAACTATAATTATAAAATATTGGGAAAATAATATTAGGCATTAGGTTGAACCATATGAAATGATCATTTTTATAATGCCCAAATCTGTCAATTATTGATGTCAATTTTATAGGTTCAATATGATATCTCAAGGTGTAAGATTTCATACAAATTATAATCAGAGAAAATTTCATAGCTTTAAATATTTTTATTTTTAAATAAGAAGAAATTTAAATTAAGATTAAATTAAAGAAACTAAAAAAGTTAACAAAAATATACATGAGTGTAAGAATAAAAAAGGCTTCCCAGGTGGCTCAGTGGTAAGGAACCAGCCTGCCAGAGAACCAGGTTTGATCCGTGAGTTGGGAAGATCCCTTGGGAGCACTCCAGTATTCTTACCTGGACAGTACCATGGACAGAGGAGCCAGGTGGGCTACAGTCTATAGACTTGCAAAGAGTCAGACACAACTGAGCAACTGAGCATGCACACATAACAATAAAAACTAAAAATTAGTGATTAAAAAAAATTAAAAAGGGATGGTTTGGTAATATAGTGAAGAATTGATTCTCTATCTTTGAAACAAATCTCTGCTAAGACCAATAGAAGAAAAAAGAAGGAAATATCAATACAAATATACATAGTGAGGAGGTTAGGAGGATAGTTTCTGAAGTTATCCTGGGCTAAATTTCATGCCGTCATAGTGATTCAATGACTTGGAGCAAAACTGTCTCAAAGTGACAAGACCTACTATTACCTTTCACATATTAGCAATTAGAAGAGAAAAATATATGTCAGTTTTCTTGCCCAAAATGGGCAAATGACAGAATCTACCTCCTAGGACTCTTGTGAAGATTAAAAACAGTATCATTCAGTTCAGTTCAGTCACTCAGTTGTGTCCGACTCTGCGACCTGTGGACTGCAGCAGGCAGGGCCTCCCTGTCCATCACCAACTCAGAGATTACTCAAGCTCATGTCCATTGAGTCAGTGATGCCATCCAACCAACTTATCCTCTGTCATTCCCTTCTCCTCCCGCTTTTAATCTTTCCCAGAATCAGGGTGTTTTCCAGTGAGTCAGTTCTTCACATCAGGAGGCCAAAGTATTGGAGCTTCAGCCTCAGCATCAGTCCTTCCAATAATATTCAGGACTGATTTCCTTTAGGCTGGACTGGTTGGATCTCCTTGCAGTCCAAGGGACTCTTAAGAGTCTTCTCCAAGAATAGCATCTAAACGTAGCATCTAAACGACATCTAAAGTAGCATCTAAACCACAGCTCAAAAGCATCAATTCTCCAGTGCTCAGCTTTCTTTATAATCCAACTCTCACAACCATACATGACTACTGAAAAATGGAACAGAGTGGTTCCAAACAGGGAAAGGAGTACATCAAGGCTTATTTAACTTATATGCAGAGTATATCATGAGAAACACTGGGCTGGATGAAGCACAAGCTGGAATCAAGATTGCTGGGAGAAATATCAATAACCTCAGTTATGCAGATGACACAACCTTATGGCAGAAAGTGAAGAAGAACTAAAGAGCCTCTTGATGAAAGTGAGAGGAGAGTGAAAAAGTTGGCTTAAAACTCAACATTCAGAATACTAAGATCATGGCATCTTGTCCCATCACTTCATGGCAAATAGATGGGGAAACAGTGGAAACAGTGACAGACTTTATGTTTTTGGGCTCCAAAATCACTGCAGACAGTGAATGCAGCCATGAAATTAAAAGATGCTTGCTCCTTGGAAGAAAAGTTATGACCAACCTAGATAGCATATTAAAAAGCAGAGACATTGCTTTGCCAACAAAAGTACATTTAGTCAAATCTATGGTTTTTCCAAACAGCATCATTACCATCATATTACTAATATTTTTACTATTATGGAGAAGGAAGAGGAGAATATAATCAGAAATTCAAAAATTTTAAAATTATAACTACATGGACTCCCTGGCATTCCAGTGGTTAGAACTCTGTGCTTTCAGTGCAAGGGGCACAGGTTCAATCCCTGGTCAGCAAACTAAGATCCCACATGCTTCTCAGTGAGGCCAAAAAATAAATTTAAAAAATAAAAAAAAAAAATTGAAATTATAACTACCTTCCATGTGTAGCTCTCAACTAATAATTTTAAAATCTTAATGAAGTGGATCTTTGTAATAAAATAAAAACTGCTGAAATAATATAAAATGAATATATTAGCTCTTATAGAAGAAAATTTTAGATCAATGATTTTCAAAGTTTTTGTTAGGTGATGCTAGTGGTAAAGAATCTACCTGCCAATGCAAGAGACTCAGGGGATGAGGGTTTGATCCCTGGGTGGTGGAAAATCCCCTGAAAAAGGAAATAGTAACTCACTCTAGTATTCTTGCCTGGAAAATTCCATGGAGAGAGGAGTCTGGCAGGCTACAGTCCATGGATTCTCAAACAGTCAGACGTGACTGAACACAGACAAACACATTGCTAAAGCAAAATAATTTCATCAGAAAATTCATTGAAATCTTCAAGAAGGAAACATTAATAAAACAAACACTGTCCTATCAATAGTTCAGTTGTTTCAAAACTCAAATAAAGAATAAAAGTTTTCCCAGATAATTTTCTAAATTTAACATAACTCTGGTCCAAAATCTGAAATGAAATGGTCTTACAATGAAAGCTAAGAACCAATTACATTTATAGTAAATATTAAATTCCTTAACTAATACATAATATGAGTACTAAAATGATTTATTCTAGAATTTCAAAGATGTATAAAAATAAATCACAGGTAAAAGGACAAAACTGAGATTATGGCATCCAGTTCCATCACTTGATGGCAAATAGATAGGGGGGAAAGTGGAAACAGTGACAGATTTTATTTTCTTGGGCTCCAAATCACTGCGGACGGTGACTGCTGATGTAAAATTAAAAGATGCTTGCTCCTTGGAAGAAAAGATATGACAAACCCAGACAGCATTTTAAAAAGCAAAGACATCATTTTGCCAAAAAGATCTGTCTAGTCAAAGCTATGTTTTTTCCAGTAGTCATATATGGATGTGAGAGTTGGAACCATAAAGAAGGCTGAGAGTCAAATAATTGAAACTTTTGAGTTGTGGTGCTGGAGAAGACCGTTGAGAGTACATTTGCAGCAAGGAGATCAAACTGGTCAATCCTAAAGGAAACCAACCATGAATATTTATTGGAAGGACTGATACAGAAGCTGAAGCTCCAATCCTTTGGCGACCTGATGCGAGCTGGCTGACTCATTGGGAAAGATCCTGATGCTGGGAAAGATTGAAGGCAAAGAAGAAGAGAGTGGCAGAGGATGAGATGGTTGTATAGCATCACTGCCTTAATGAACGTGGATTCGAGCACACTCTGGGAAATAGTGAAGACAGGGAAGCTTGGTGTGCTGCAGTCCGTGAGATCGCAGAGTCAGATACGACTTAGCAACAGCACAACAAAAAGAGAAAAAAATAAAGCACTTTTGCAGCTAGATTAACAAAGGAACACCAACTTTTTAAATAGTTTTTTCCCCTTTCCACTTTTCCATAGTTACAAAAATATTATAAATAAAAACATTTGGCTGTATGGAAGTATTTATGTATTTTCCCCCAATGCATTCTAACGCCATCTTCTTTCTCACACTTTTGGTTTTCCTTTTTCTGGAACTCTTTATTAGTGCCTCATGTCTTAAATTTTTTCTGTTCAGTTAGGATTAAAAGCAGAAGCTTATTCAAGAAGGATGGCCCTTCTCTACAAAGGTTGCCTGTGTGCTCTGTCACTTCAATCATGTTCAACTCTTTGCAACCCTATGGACTGTAGCCCATCAGGTTCCTCTGTCATGGGATTCTCCAGGCAAGAATACTGGAGTGGATTTCCATGCCCTCCTTCAGGGGATCTTCCCGATATAGGGATCAAATCCGCATCTTCCGCATCTAATGCATTGAAGGCAGATTCTTTACCCACTGCGCCCCTGGGGAAGCCCTACAAAGGCTAGCGGGAATCAAAGCAAGCCACTTCTGGCCCAGTGTTTTCTTTCCTTTATATTTCTGCAGTAAGTGACAAGTGAAAGCAAAAACATTAAAGGTAAACATGAAAATGAAAGAGGTATATGGGAGGACCTGTGTATCAGTTAGGGTCCTTATAGAATACAAATGACACATTCACACTGGGTGATTTGAGGAGACTTAAGAAAAGATTTACATAGGATGTAAACAAGTTACAATTACATGAACAAATTCAATGAAATGAACAAAGAAGAGTTTAGAACTCTTGGGTAGTAAGAAACCCCTGAATTTGAAGGGGTAAGGAAAGGGAGTTGGATAATGTACTGTGTTCAATAGTACCTCCTCAAAATTCATTTCCTCTTGAAACCTATAAATGTGACTTTATTCAGAAAAGGTGTCTTTGAAGGTGCAATCAAGTTAAGATGAGGTCATATTGGATTGGGATGAGCTCTATCCAGTCACTGCTGTTTTTATAAGAAGAGAGTAAGTTTAGACACAGACGCCTAAGGCAGAAGGCAAGGTAAAGACAGAGGCCGAGACTGGAGAGACACATCCATCAGCCAAGGAATACTGGCGCCCATTAGAAGCTGGAAGACGCAGAGAAGAATCCTACCCAGAATCTCAGCGCAGTGTAGCTCAGTTTGATTTTAGACTTCTTGCCTTGATTTTAGACTTCTAGCCTCCAGAATTTCAAGAGAATAGATTTCTACTATTATTTTAAGTCACCTGGTTTGTGGTGCTTTTTAATGGCTGGCTGCTCTAGCAAACCAATATAGTTGCCAAAAACAGAACAGAAGACAAACAGAGCCTGTCCAACATGTGAAGGAGCGGTGACAGCAATAAATAAGCAATACTGGCCTGGAGTGTTCCAGTAATCACTGAGTTATCAGTCTGTCTTCTCTTCACTGCCTCTTGGAGATGCTGACTATTCAGCACAGGACCTCCAGCTTCCTGCAATATTGCTGACCAATCCCCAGGCTGTGCTGGGACAGTTAGTGTTAGTTGCTCAGTCGTGCCCGACTCTTTGCGACCCCATGGACTGCAGCCCTATGTCCATGAGATTTTCCAGGCAAGGATACTGGAGTGGGTTGCCATTTCCTTCTCCAGGGGATCTTCCCAACCCAGGAATCAAACCCGGGTCTCCTGCACTGCAGGCAGATTCTTTACCAACTGAGCTACAAGGGAAGTAGTCTGGAGGATCTTCATACATCTTTAAGGAAAGGAAAGAAGTGCCCCAGAATGCAGATGGCATACTAGTGCTGATAAAACAAACAAGCAGGAAAGAAAACAAACAAACAAAACATGCTGTTCCATGAGTGAAGGAAGAACAAAATGTCACTCTCCAATGAGAGAACTGTATTTGAAATACAAAGAGAATAGGGAACGAAATCATGGGTCACAGAGCCTAAAACAGAGAGGGTGCCCAGCAAATCTGTGTTTGGTACATCTGAGGGCTGCTGTCTGGCTGGACAAATGAGTGAAGGGCTGACATCAATTTAAGGTTTACTCCACTTTCTTTCAATCTTGAACACCAATTCTGATATAAAATTCCAAGTGCAAAATTCACAGAATCTTATTTCCCTAAAGAAAAAGAGACTTTTGATCATGCTTGGTTAGGAATTTTATTTATCTTGAGCTAAAATGAACTAAAATTTTTATTTTAATCCAGAGCCTAAATATCACAGAATAAAATCTTTTATTCATTCAGGTTATTTAGCTTTTAAACGGATTAGATTGTTTTAAATTATATTACTTCAGAGTTTTTAATATTTTACTTTAAAAATGTGCCATAAGTTCTTAGGGCAAATGAATCTTTACTTTTCAGAAATGAATTATAATCAATAGAACTGCATCACTTCCACGTAGGGTTTGATTTAGCAAGTCCAATGAAATGCTGAGGACTCCAGAATTGATGCATGACTCTTGACTTCAGCTGTCTTTTGAGACCACTCAGAGGAACAGAAAAAGGTTTTTCTTGGAAAATACATTATTCTGAAGAGCATCTTGGCAGTAGGTCCTTCATGTCACCTGGCTCTGCAATTCCCACCATGCCCTACACACGCCTTGGCACCTAGTAGATGCCTGGTGAATGTGTGTTGAGTTTAATCAAACTAATTTAATGCATGAATCTTCAGAAGAAGCTGCCTTCCTTTTACCACTGCCTCTGCTTTCAGCCTTTAAACTCAAAACTTAAAGGGCAAAACATATAAATATATGCAAAGCTACTTGTGTTTTCATTTGACTAAAGGTATTTATATCATAAGGCATTTAGAGTCATCTGCAATGCTTTGTGAGACATTTAACTAGTACTGCCTTGGTTTCTCGCTAATTAAAAATCAAGTTATTAGAGTATAAATCTACTGGCAGCATATTCAGGCAAGCACAACACAGACTCAGTATAAAATATAGGGAGGGGTCAGTGTTAAGTTTTATGACTTTGACACATAGAAAATGACTTCCTCATTAAGAAAACATCTTGTCTCAAAGTGTGGTGGCTTGCCTAAGGGTCTCAGACCCCATATACTAATTACCCTGATAGCATCCTCTCTTCTGTGCAAAAATATTTTTCACATTTCTAAACACCCATGAAGCTAAGCTAGAGGGAAAAAAAGAGAACTTCAGCAATAGCACTGTTTAAGAACTGTGTATTTGGGCTGTATGCAAAAAACAGATGAAAGTTAATAAAGACTCCTATACTGATAACCAGAAGGATGAAGGTGACCCTTGTAACTGGGGTGAAGTACATCTGCCTTGGCCTGATCTGTGAGTTGTGATGTGACTTATCAATTATGGGGGTAAAAAGTTGAATGAGATTCCCTACTGATAATAAGCTCACAGCCAAGGCATATTCATCAATAGAATGTAACTGGCCCATTATCTGAGACTGAAACAGAGAAGTACCCATCTTACCTTGGTGAGGAGGTAACACAGTGTTTTGAAAGATAGGTTTTAAATTATATTACTTCAGAGTTTTTAATATTTTACTTTAAAAATGTGCCATAAGTTCTTAGGGCAAATGAATCTTTACTTTTCAGAAATGAATTATAATCAATAGAACTGCATCACTTCCACGTAGGGTTTGATTTAGCAAGTCCAATGAAATGCTGAGGACTCCAGAATTGATGCATGACTCTTGACTTCAGCTGTCTTTTGAGACCACTCAGAGGAACAGAAAAAGGTTTTTCTTGGAAAATACAACATTACAACATAGAGGATGAAGGTCAAAAATTTTAGGCAGAATAAATACTTGAGTTTTGAGGCATGGCGAAGCAAGAAAGTACAGCCTGTACAGAAAAGAAGTGGGCTGCTCATTATGGCTGCAGCTGCAGGTGCCTTGTGGGGGAGTGATGGGAAAGGAAGCTGGATTGGAAGGATGAATACAGGTGATGTCATATGTATAATATAAAGTGTGCATTTTATACTGAGAAGAATAGGAAATGGTTGAAATATATTAGCTAAGCTAAAACATAACCAGACTCAAATTTTAGAAAAATTGTTCTACTTGTGAAATGTACTCCTTCTCCATTTTTGCCCATCTCAGTAAATGGTAAAGTCAGCTATTTAGATGTTCAAGTCCCTGACCGAAGTGTCATTCTTTATTTTTTTTTTTTCTTGCTCAAAATATCCCAAAATAAGAAAATCCTAAATGTATTTTCTTCATTTTGTTTCCCATCACCATAGTATAAACCACTATCTTCTCTTACCTGGATTTAGTCTCATACCTTATCCTTTTGGTTCATGCTTTGCCTGTATGAATCCAATCTCCTCAGAACAAGAATGAGCTTATTAAAATTAAATCATATGATACTGCTTCTTTGCTTAAAACTCTCCAGGATCTACCTATTGCTCCTAGAATAAAGTTCAGACTCCTTTCAATTGCCTACAAAGTTATATGAACTGCTGTCGGCCCACCTCTCCATCTCAGCTCATATAACCCTTTCAGCTTTGCTATTCTCTGTCCATACTGGTGTGTTCTCTGTTCCAGTTTCATGCCCCTACTTCTGTTTGGAAGACTATCTAACCAATTCCTCAAATGGCTGGGTCCTTCTTATCCTCCAAAACTCAACTAAATGTTGTGGTTTAGTTGCTAGGTAGTGTCTGACTCTTTGCAACCCTATGAACTATAGACCTGTCACAAACTCAAAATGCATTTTCTAAAAGACATATTGTCACCTTATACCCACCAGTCAATATCATATCACTATTTTATTTCCCCTGTAATACTTAACCACCTGAAATGATCCTGTTTATTTTCTTGGTTAGTTTCTGTCTCTGAGCATCAGGATAAAAGCCCCATGAGAGCAGAGATCTAGAAAGTATTCTCAGTACCTAGGAAGCACTGGGTATATAGTTGTTAATAAATGCATATTAATTAAATCTTAAAAAGTAGATTAGACAAACATTGATTTGAAGAGTCTTTAAACAACCTAGGTAAAAGATATGATGGTCTGAACTTGGGCAGTGAGACTAAAGGTAAAGAGAGAGAAATGGATTAGAAAGATATTTTAGGATGGAATTGATAAAATTGGGTAACCAGTTCAACATGGAAAAGGGAGAAGAGTAAGAGAGACCCATTCAGCACAGAATGAACCAGACAGAAAATGTCCTTTGGGCTCTACCAGTTTAAAGATTTGGAGCATTTCTTTTTCAAAATAAAAAGATAAACAGCATGTGCTGTTGAATGAATGAATGAATCATTCTAACAAAAGAGTTATTGAATTATTCATGTTACCTAGAAGAACTTACAAAATACGTTTTAAAAGGGCACTGAATGCCAGCTCTATGTTGGGCATTATAGGGCGGAAGTAGAAGATGCTGTATCTGCCTTTTTACAGTGAGGAGATAAAACTAAAGTTCATAAAACAATTAGAAAGTAATCCAAGAGATAATAGATCATCAAATTTGATTCACCAGGGCTTCAGGAATCATATATCAGGCATAACATCTTAACTCAATGGCCTTCTAGGACAGAAATGATTCTGATTTCACACAAGTGCTTTATTCTGGTCAAGAAGCCATCTCTCCCAAAATATCAGCATTTGAGAGTTAAATTAATAACATTCAATGAAGGAGGAGTATGATTTATTTTTTCAAACAGTAAATAAATTTAATATTTATAGAAAAGCACCAGAATGGCCCAGACTGCTCTAAGACTATTGATAACCTAGGCCCAGTTTTGAATAAGATGCATCAAGAAAAGAACAGATTGAAATCGTTTCAAGAGGCATTGCTTTATAGAGGCCATTTCTTCTTGTCTGTGATCTTACTTGGTTTCTCCTGATCTCTCCTAAGATACCCGTGGTAGTATCTTCATTTCTTGAGAAATGTTTTACAGTTCAACACAGATCTTTCTTGACCAGGAATTGCTAGTCGATAAACTAAAACTGCAGTGCATCAGTTCTAAAGAGAGTGCATGAAGAAATTTTATTTTCTGTCTTCGTTTGTCAAAATTAAAATTCCTGGAAGTGGAACGATATAGACAACATGACTTCTGAAGATCCTTCTGAAGTTGATGAATCTGAATGTAAAACAGGTTATTCTGCATTATTTCATAGCCTGTGTTAGTAAAACTGGCTTCCTTGAAAACTCTCTGGATTCTTTATCAATAACACAGCAGCTTGAAGGACACAACAACTGTATGTTTAGACTGTGTAACTTTGGCGTCATTTTCACATGTGTTCCTTCATTTTTTTTTTTTTCCTCGTAGCAACTCTGGAAGGTGGATCTCTATCAGTAATAGACTTTTTTTTTTTTTTTTTTAACAGGTAAGACTGTTGGGGCTTTTTCTGGCTCCTAGAGAGTGGTGGTAAAGCTTGGGTTAGATCCTTGTTCCTGGCCTGTTAGTTCCTCACTTCTTCTGTGCTGAATATAATGAGCACTACATGTACACAGTGGTTTGTGGGCATCGGCAGCTTAGATTTGAAGGATACACAGCCACACTCAAACCTTGCTGCTTTTCTATTATAAAATTTGAAACCATAAAAGCGCTGCATAGCTTTCAACTGACAGTCAGTATTATGAACACTTACTGTACTGATAAAAATTTATATTTATTCTGTGCACTTGGCAGTGTCAGCCATGAACACTTCTGTTACAGAGCCGTGCCAAAGCACATAAAGTTTAAGGCTTGACCAAGCACTAAAGCAGAAGCTTTCACCCTTGAGAGTACTGAATAGGAGAATTAAATAAACACTTTCATGCTGTTTCAAAGGCATCTCTCACTCTGCTAATTAAGATCAAATTGAAGTAATAAACAATTGCACTAGTGTATCTCCAATAACTGGTAAGTGCATTTTAGACTCAATTTTGGGTGAGTTTCACAGGTCTTAATGATGAGATTCTGCAAGAAATGGATGCCATTAAAAGTCTAATATATAATTGATATTCAAAACAGTCACACACTTTAAAAGCAGAGAATAAAGTATTCCACAAGTCTACAACTTATACTATGCTAAATCCTTCACCTGTGGTATCTCTTTTAACCCTTAAAACAACGCAGTGAGGTTGATATTAGTATCAACATGTTTATTAATAGATGAGAAAACTGAATTTTAAGGTATTCAGTAATTTGTTGAGAGTTGAACAAATATTTATCCAACTTTTATTCCTTAACCCCTACATCAATGATTTCTACTATTGCCTGAGGAAACCCCTACAGCTACAATTTGCTGTAAGATACTAAAGGATATACCAGGAGTCACATGGAAACATTTTGACTTCCAGGACAAGGGAATAGGGCTTTCAAACAAACGAGAAATCCAGAATTTGGAAGGATAAAGGTAGCAATAGCAAGTAATCAAAAGCAATAAAGTCAGTATTTAGCAGAAGTAGAAGCCTTAGTGAGCAACCAATGAGGTTGAGGAAAAGAACCTTGAGATACAGAGGAGCAAACTGAATACTCAATGGGAAAATTTCACTCAAGAATATGTGAATATTGCTACTTGTGCACTGTGTCTGTGGTTCTCAAACCTTCTGATGTCATCCTTCTCTTTCACAATAAACATTTTGCAAAATCCCCTTTACCAATCTAAAATGGAATTCAGAGATGATAGGAGAACTTTGGGCTTCCCAGGTGGTGCTAGTGGTAAAGAAACTGCTTCCCAACACAGGAGATGTAAGAGACAAGGGTTCAATCCCTGGGTTGGGAAGATCCCCTGGAGAAGGAAATGGCAACCCACTCCAGTGTTCTTTCCTGGAGAATTCCATGAACAGAGGAGCCTGGTGGGCTACAGTATGTAGGGTCACACAGTGTCAGACATGGTTGAAGGGACTTAGCATGCATGAGAACTTTAAATGAAAAAACAGGATAATGTTCTGGTGTAATAAAAGAAATAACATATATAACTAAATGATCTACTTCAATATGTAAATATCTGGGGATACCTACTCTAGAAGACAAATATATTTGTCTATATTTCCAAACTTCCCCTGAGGGTACTAAATCCATAGGTTAGATGGATATGGCCACATCAGTAAAAGCTTTCTTATTAGATTCTGTTCTGAGATAAAATGGGGAAAAATGGTATTTAGGACTTTCTGCCCTGACTCTTTATTTCCAAGGAAGTCAGTGATATAGGAGGAGAATTTAGGTGGAAATCAGTGGAATTGTTTCAAAGATGAATTTCTTCAATGGGAAAAGACACATTTAAGGTCAGAGGGGTCAGAGGGACTAGAGGGAGAGGGGTCATTTGACACAAAGGTGTCCCACACATAATCTTCGGGGAAACTTGGAGACATTTCTCAGACGGCTGGAGACAGCAATTTCCATGGGGTCCCTTGGCCATTTCCAGATTCTTTGCTGCCCAAAAGCAGAGTATCTGGATTCCATAGGACATTTGGCATTCACGTGGTACAAAGCGGGTGTCTCTCCCTGGGAGTTCCTCTCTGAACTGATGTATACCATGTTTTCCTTCACTATAAAAAGCAGATGTGATTAATCCACCTTAAGCCAAGCAGAGTAAAGGGGTGGACTACCCCCTCTACCCCTGCACAGGTTTTCAATAATACACTAAAGCATAGGATTTTGTGACTCTTAAATCATCTTCTCTTTGCCTGCCCAGATATATATCTAATTGAGGCCTGTCAAATTCTTTCTCAAAGCTGGCGCCATGTCAAGGACCTCCTGGCAATGGTCTCAGAGGGGTGCAGTGTACAATGGGAGGAAGTATTTCTTTTTATTGGTTCTAAATTTACTAGCCTTTAGCTCCATCAAATTAAATTATGGCACAGGGTGAACATTATAGCTATACCTGACATTTATAAACTACATTCTGTCCATTAATCCTGCAATTCTATGCAAACTGATTAACGAAATTAAATGTACTGCTATGCTCTCCCTTAGGCTTTCCAATGACCCTCCAGATGCTTGTAGGTCTTCTGCAGTTTGAGTGATGCAGAATTTGCCTCTGGTATCTCCATTTCCAATCTCAACATTTCTAATCCTGTTCTGTTCCTGGAAGAACAGGTCTTGTTTAGAGTAGCAGTTTTCTACAAGCTTCTATTCCTTTCTCTGACTTGAGTAGAGAGGAGGATTAGCCACTGAATGGCATGGTGGCAAGAGATCCTGTGGGTTCCAGCAATTCTACTTTACCTGCAAGTACTCTTTTCCCTCCCACCTCTCTCTACTTTCTTTCCTTCCTCTTGCCCTCCCTTATAGCCTTCATTTTTTGCCCTTTTCACTTTCTACTTCTTTGTTTCTTACTCTTCTTTTGACTTACTGGGTACTGATCGTTAGTGTGAAGCTCCCCATTTCTCTTTTTGTTATTTCTGGGAGATGAGTGAAAAGTCAGCTGTGGGTATATATGTATATACCTTGACTCTTTCTAACCTTCCTGGGCAAGAATAACAAGTCTCTGAAGTGAAGACTGAGGCCTGGGCCCTGGGTGACTTTTTCAATTCATCCCACCTTATGGTGAGTCTAAAAGGCAGTGTGGTATAGAGAAAAGACCCAAGGGGATGGTAATGGAAGGACTAGGGTCTATATCTAGGCCCTGTAGCCTACAGCCTGTGTGGTCTTGGGTGAATTGCTTATGCACTTTAAGATTCAATTTTATCAGCTATAAAATTAAACATTTGTATAACATGGCTTCTAATATTCCTTTAGCAAATTGCCAAAGTTCTATGTTATCTCACCTTTTCTCATATTGGATGAATTTTATGAAGTATACTTCTCCCACATCAACCTAGTTTGGCTCCACCTTGAATAAAATCTAAAGCCTAACAATTTACATGTCCCCACACCAAGGGAGAGCTGAAGGTCTTTGCTCACTTATTCATCCATCTATACATAACTAGACAAGCTCTGAAGTCCTCCTTGGGCTGTGTAAGCAGCTGTTGAGAATATGGACCAGGTTACAGGAGGCAAGATGAGACATCAACTACCCCATGATATTAAATTTAAAAATCATGGTACACTTTGGCTTCTTTTCCAGCTTAGGTGGGGTATAATTGACGTAGAGTATTGTGAGTTTAAGATGTATACTTTGTTGATTTGATACACACATATATTAAAAAATGATTACCACCATAAGAATTCGTCACTGTGTTGTGTGTTTGTGTGTGTGTGTTAGTTGCTCAGTCATGTCTGACTCTTTGCGACCCTGTGTAATCTAGCCTGCCAGGCTCTCCTGTCCCTGAACTCTCCAGGCAAGAATACTGAAATCAATAGTCATTCCTTTCTCCAGGGCATCTTCTCAATCCAGGGATCAAACTCAGGTTTCCTGCATTGCAGACAGATTCTTTATCTGAGCCACCAGGGAAGCCCAGTTCAGTTCAAAAAGATAGGGAAGCCCAGTTAACGTTTATATCACATCATATAGCTACCATCTCTTTTTGATGGTGAGAATATTTAAGATCTATTGTCTTAGCAACTTTCAAGAATATAACACAGTATCACCAATTATAATCATTGTGCTGTGCATTAGATTCCCCAGAACTTATTCATCCTATGGCTGGAAATTTGTACTCTGACCAACAATTACCCTTTCCCCTCCACAAAATTCCCTGGTCGCCACCATTCCAGGCTCTTACATCTATTAGCTTAGTATTTTTTTTTTTAAGGTTTCACATATAAGTAATGCCATGTAATGTTTACCTTTCTCTGGCTTATTTCACTTAGCATGACATTGTCAAGGTCAATCCACATTGCCACAAATGGCAGGATGTCCTTTCTTATGGCTGAATAACTTTTACTATATATTGCATCTTCTTTATTCATTCATCTGTTGAGAATATGTTCACAATACATTGTGAATAATAATATATTCCAATATGCTATAATGGACAAGCAAGTACAGATATCTCTTTGATATTCTGTTTTCATTTCTCTTGGACATATACTCAGAAATGAGATTCCTACATAATGTGGTAGTTCATTTTTTTTTCCTAGAAGAAACTCCACATTGTTTTCTGTAGATAGTGGCTGCACTAATTTAATTCCCATCAAGAGTGCAAAAGATTTCCCTTTTCTCCACATCCTTGCCAACACTTATCTCTTACCTTTTTGATGATCCTAACAGGTATAAGGTGATGCTGAGTACCTTTACGTGTACCTGTTGGCCATTTTTATGTCTTCTTTGGGAAATGTCTCCTCAGTTTCTCTGGACTTCCCTAGTGGTCCAATGGTTATGATTCCGCACTCCGAGTGCAGGAGGCCTGAGTTTGATCCCTGGTCAGGGAACTAGATCCCACATGCCACAACTGAGTTCACAGGCCACAACTAAAGACTCCACATGCTGCAAAGAAGATTGAAGATCCTGGGTATGGAAGCTAAGACTCAGCTCAGCCAAATAAATAAATAAATGCCTGGGTCATATGGTAGTTCTATTTTTAGTTTTTTTAAGGAATCTCCATAATATTCTCGATAGTGGCTGTACCAATTTATATTCCCACTAACAGTGCACAAGGGTTCCATATTCTCCACACCCTATTCAGCTCAAGAGAGAGGATATATATGTATACATATAGCTGACTCTTTTTGTTGCACAGTAGAAAGTAACACAACAGTGTAAAGCAATTATACTTCAATTTTAAAAAATTGTTCACTAAAAATAAGATAAAGTAAGGGAGAAAATGTAAAAGAAGTAAGTTAATAAATTAAAAAACCAATTACTTTTTATTGTTGTTTTGCTACAGAGTTATATGAGTTCTTTGTCTATTTTGTATATTAATCTGTTATCAGATATTAAGCCATTTTCAGAGAAGAATGCTTGTTTTAAGAGCCAGCACAGGGCAGCCAATAAGGTATCATGTTATTTGAAGGCTATCTAGGCAGAAAGCCAGTGAACAGTAACCTTTAGACACTTTGGATACCTTTAGATATGCATAAGGGGAAAGGTGCTTTGTTTACCAGTCCATGGACTCTGCTGGTCCCTGACACAATCATATAGACTAAAGGATGAGTATAATACACAAGGCATCACACTCCAGGCGCAAATGCCAGCAAGGAAAACACTAATTGACAAATGGCATTGCCTGATGACCAGTGAAAGCACAGGGCATCATGACAGGAGTCCCCATTCCATTTCTGTTGTCATGAAATCAGAGACAAACAAACACAGACTTATACTTTAGGAGGGAAACAGGAGAAAGGGGTTATCTGAGAGATTGCATCTGCATATATGAAAGACTGATCTCTAAAGAGACAATTAAAATCATAGATTTGACTAGATTTTAATCCATATTTGATTTTTTTTAATCCTGCTAACCAGTGTGTGGGAGTTTCAGATGGGGGTGGTAGTAATTGGCAGAAAACAACTAGATTAAATTTAGACAAAATTAGAAGCACTCTCCTTATTCTAAATATCCAAATTGTAGAGTGAGTTAAATTTTGTGACTCCATTAAAAAATAAATGGGGAAAGGAAAAATAATCCTCGTACACTGATTTCATGAAACAGTCTTGGATGTCGGAAAAAATGAGAAGGAAGACAGAACTTTGGTGGGTGGAAATGTACAAATACACCATTAATTTTAGTGTAGGCTGAGTCTTAAAATCTAGAATAACAGCAATTATTATTTAAATTGATTCATTCATTTAGTTAATGTAGGTTTTAATGGCTACCATGTGCCAGGCTCTATGTTAGGCCCTCGGGATGCAATAATGAGCAAAAAGCCATGGTCCCTGCCTTCATGGAAATTAAAGTTTTGTGGGAGACGCAGATATTATCCAATGGTCACACAAATGAATGTAAAATTACAACAGTGATAAAGTGCTTTGAAGGACAGACGCAGTGAGCTATGAGAATGCATGGTGGAAGAATTGTTTAGGGAGGGGAGTCAACTCTAAGAGATACAGGGCTAAAATCTGAAGGAGAGCCTTTAAGACAAAGGAATAAGATGGCCAGGGCAGAAGAAGCATTTTGTGTAAAGGGCATGGCCGAGGCAGAGTAAGAAGAGATGTTGAGGAGTGAGTCCAGGAGAGAGGAGGCACTGTACTCAAGGGGTCCGGAGCTGGAGGACAGACACAGAGGCGAGGTGAAAAGGAGGTGAGAGGGAGGTGGGCCAGGACAGACCAAGCCAGGTGGGCCCTTTAAAGAAACTAGTTTTATCCAGTTTGAACTGCGACCCTATGGACTGCCATCTGCCAGGCTCCTCTGTCCATGGATATTCTCTAGGCAAGAATACTGGAGTGAGTTGCTATGCTTTCCTCCAGGGGACTTTCCTGACCCAGGGATCAAACCCAGATCTCCCTCATTGCAGGTGGATTCTTTACTGTCTGAGCCACCAGGGAAGCCCGGTTTTATCCTAAGAAGAATGTCAAACCACTGAGGTGTTTTAAAGGAGTGTATGTGGATCTTAAAAAGATAAAAATATTCTTTCTACTTTTAAAACTAACTTCACCGACATGTTTTGCTTTAAGGTGGGAGTTAGGCAACATTTTGGATATCTAATTGAGAGTTTTATGCTTACTACTACCAATTTCTCAAAGTGCTGGGTGTCATCCAGCAACCCAAAGAAAGGAAAGAGTTTTCAGATTTTCTGAGAATGTACTTAAATACTGACTGGTCTGTACCTCACATCATGTGATAATTTCTTTCAACGTTACAACATTCATGTTCATTTTCTTTCAACCGATTTATTGGTCTGTTTAGTATTGGCCTTGACTAGCAGATTAGATACCCCTTCTAGAGGATTTTGTAGGTTTACTGAATATCTTCCCGGGTGGCTCAGATGGTAAAGCGTCTGTCTACGATGTGGGAGACCCGGGTTCGATCCCTGGGTTGGGAAGATCCCTTGGAGAAGGAAATGGCAATCCACTCCAGTACTCTTGCCTGGAAAATCCCATAGACAGAGGAGCCTGGTAGGCTACAGTCCATGGGGTCGTGAAGAGTCAGACATGAGTGAGCGACTTCACATTCACGTTCACTGAATATGTTATTGATATTTAATTGGGTATATATTGAATAATACTCTGTGCGGATGTGTGTCTATGTATGTGGGGAGTGTTAGATTAAGAAGGAGACAGAACTCTTTGAGAAATAGTATCATCTCTTTTACAATAATCTGAACCACATAGAAAAACTTCAATTGCATTTAGAAGACTTCTGCTAGCTAACAATATATTACTAAATATAATATTGCTAAACCTCTTTTAATTATAATAATTTGGGGAACAAATAACTAAACCTTAAAGACAACTTCAGTTCTACCATACTGTGTGTGTGTGTGAGGTAGAGATCTTTATTGCTTTATCTGGTTATAAAGGAAATGCATATTTATACATGCATATATAGATTTATGAATGCCCACATCACGTAAGCAAAACAAAAAGTCAAAGCAATGTCTCCTTCCATGGTGGGGCCAGGTTGGGGATAGAGGTGGAGCATGGACCAGAGATGCTTGCTCTTCATAGTAGTTGATAATCAACAAACGGAGTCTTTACATTTTTAAGCCACTTTTTTGGACATAGATTCATTAAAATGATGACATCAAAACCGCCAAATCTAAGTTGTTTGTCAGCGATCTTCCTTGGAATTGTTTAGTCACTAATTTTTGCCTGACTCTTTGTGACCCCATGGCCTACAGCACGCCAGGCTCCCCTGTCCTGCATTATCTCCCAGAGTTTTCTCAAATTCATGTCTATTGAATTGTGATGCTATTTCCTCATCTCATCCTCTGCCTCTCCCTTCTTCTCCTTCAGTCTTTCCCAGCATCAGGGTCTTTTTCATCAGGGTCTCTTCCTCGGAGACAATGTGATGAGCACCTGGTGTTGTTCAGTCACCCCTGACCCTTTGAACCTCAAGGACTGTAGCATACTAGGCTCCTCTGTTCTCCACAGTCTCCTGGAGTTTGCTCAGATTTATGTCTATTGAGTCAGTGATGGCTATCTATCTATCTCATCCCTCTGCTGCTCTTTTTTCCTTTTGCCTTTAATCTTTCTCAGTGACAGATATACCCAATGGTAAATTCTTTTCCTATTTTTTAAAAAAGGTTTTTTTCCCTTCAATTATGTTTTCTTACTGCTATTTTGATATATTGCCTTTTTATATACTGTCCTGTGTTTTGCAAAATAAGAGACTCATGAATCTAAAACCAGTCTGTTCCTGGCCCAATAATTTGAATGCTGGTTAGTATATTACAGAGAATGAACTTTCCTGACTTCTCCAGTATCCAATTCAGTTTAGAAGGTCTGCTATCCCAAAATTAGTTTCTAGAGGACAAGATACACCTGGTATCAGAGTAGACTCTATTTCTGTGATGTATACAAACCATCTTTCTACCGCCTATTTTATGTGGGTTCCATCTCAGACACACTACTAATTTTCTTCAACCATGGAAAAAATTATGAAACATTATATATAGTAAATCAATTTTATCTGCTGTTTGTGGTGCCTGTATCCATATAAATTATATTTATTTCTTGGGTAAATTCAAAAGGAATATATATTATATATATATATATGTATATATAATTTCAGAAAATAACAAAAAGTAAGAAAGTGTTGTTGTTTTATTTACTTTGTTTTTTGGCTGTGCCATGAGACATGTGGAATCTTAGTTCCTGAATCAGGGATCAAACCCATACCCGCTGCATTGGGAATATGCAGTCTTAACCCCTGGCCCACTAGGAAAATCTCTATTTATTGATACTTTGCTTTGATTTTAAGTCTAGTAGGCTACATATGTGGCTCTAGTATCAGATTAATTATAATTCCTTTAGAAACACTTATTTGCAGACACCAGAAGAAGTATGAAAAGGCTACAGGTGAACATCCAGGTGGAAGAGATATGTGGGAATATATGTGGGAAGGAGTGTAGAGCAGCCACTCTGGGTGCACCACCCTCTAAGCACCTCCTCCTGTTCAACAACCCAGAAGCTCTTCAAACTCCATATTTTTGGAATTTCCTTAAAACTGGATTGTTGTTGTTGTTCAGTCACTAAGTAGTGTCTGACTCTTTGTAACCCCATGAATTGCATCATGCCGGGCTTCCCTGTCCTTCACTATCTCCTGGAGCTTGCTCAAACTCATGTCCACTGAGTTAGTGATGCCATCCAACCATCTCATCCTCTGTCACCTTGCCCTCAGTCTTTCCCAACATCAGTTTAATTTTCTGAATTAGACTACAATATTTTTAAAATTTCCAGAGTTGAGTGGAATCCCCATTTCAATTGGTATTTTGAGGCTTCCAAACATTATCAGGAGGGTAAAATTACCTCACTGAAAAAAGGATTTTAAGATTAACTGAAACAAACTGCAGAAAGATACAATGGGAAGAGGAGATTAAGATCGTGGACTACGCGGATGTGAAACTCACCTCACTGCCATGAACCCATCAAAAATACATCTATGTGTGGAACAATTCTCACAGAATTCTAACTGGAGACTTCCAGAGAAAGACTTCAGACTTTCCAGGCTGAAAGATCCACATGGAACGGGTAGAAAGGGAAGAGATGAGGTCAGGATGGGATTTATGCCCCAGGGAGAGGACTCAGAGGAATAGGGAGATTACACAGGCAGAGATCCTTCCTGGGAGGTGAGCAGTTTGAGGCAGACATTGGGTGTCCTAGTTCTGGTGTCCAACACAGAGAAGAGGAGCCCTCTTGTCTGGTTGGAGGGCCTGGGACACTAACAAGTGGGCTGTGAGAAGCCTGGACTCCACTTGGGAGGAAGCTGCTTGTGCTTACTTGCACCTGAAGCAGGGCAGAGAGGACAGACTGAAACTATGGGGGCAACTGACTGGTTTCCTATGACCACCTGGTGCATGCCCCAGGCTGAGCTGAGTGAGCATTCCAGCCCCACTTACTTCATGTTGCTGCTCCACACTGGAGTGAGGACTGCTCTGACAGAGGAAAGAACTCTGCCATGAGCTAGAGGTGGCCAGACCCAAAGTGGTGTCTGAACAGGGTGAGGGCAGCCATCGGTGTTGTTTACACAGACAGTGCATCAGAAGCAGCCCAGACATCTCTCTGCAGCCAGATTACTGCAGCCTACTCCTCTCACACACTGACAGCACCCATGGATTCCTCTTGCTCCCACACTGCTCCTCTCTGGGGCAAGGGAACCACTACTGGGGTGGGGTGAGAGCCTACCCAAAGGAAAGAGACATTTGGACTCAAACCTCAAGGTGTATGCTGTAGCAACTTGGGTCCCTGGTAGGATCATGGTGAGCACTGAGCAGAGAGGAAGCCTGGCCCATACCTAGTTCTGGCTTTAACCCTTCCTTCTCCAGCCCCGCCTCCTACCAAGGTGACAGCCTACAGCACATCCTGAAATGATTGTGTCCATGTCAAATCCATGAGTGTACATGGATACTCCCAGGTAAGGACACCCCTTCAAAATCACATTAGGTAACTGTTTCACTGAATTTTATACAGATAAAGTTAAGCAACATGAGAAGGTAGAGGAATTGCTCTCAACTGAAAGACCAAAACCCCTGCAAAAAAACATATAAATAATAAAACCAAAACCACAATTTTCCAGATTAAAAAATTCACAGCATCTGTAAGAATGCTAACTGAGTTAGGGAAAAGAATAGATGAACAACGTGAGAATTTTAACAAAGAACTAGAAAATACAAAAAAAAAAAAAAAAGAACCAGTGAGAACTGAAAAATACAATAACTGAAATTAAAAAAAAACACTAGAAGGAATTAATAACAGACTAGGTGATACAGAAAAATGTATAAGTGATAGAATAATGGAAAGTACCCAATCAGAACAACAAAAAGGAAAAACAAAATGAAAAGAGTTTAAGAGAGCTCTGGGATAGCATGAAGCATACCAACCACAGGGAGTCCCAGAATCAGAAGAGAGAGAGAGACAGAAAGGAATAGAAGATGTATCTGACTAAATTATGGTTAGAAATTCTCAAACTTGTAGAAGGAAACATATTCAGTTACAGGAAACAAAATGAACCCAAACAGACCCACACTGAGACATATCACAATTAAAATGGCAAAAATTAAAGATAAAGAGAGAATTCTAAGGCAGCAAGAGAAATGAAGCCTTCTGAAAATCTAGAGAATGACTCTTTAATTTCTCATATTCCCTGGACTAAAACTGAAGTCAGGGTTGAAGATTTTCCCAAAGTAACTGAAGATCCTCACAGATTTGTTGAGGCATTTAATCTACTTATTCAAGCTTATCAACCTTGATCCTCCAACTTAACATCAGCTAGATGGTACACTTGTCAGCGGAGGCCAGGGACAGCACTAGATGAAAACTATTAATTGGGAAAGTGCTAAAAATCTCTAGAATTACAACCAGGAGACCAGTCTGCTAACATATCATATGATCGGACTTGGGCAATTGCTAGGAAACTTTACTAGAGAATTCCTAGGTGCTTTTAAAAAATTATTTATTTATTTGGCTGCATCAGGTCTTAGTTGCCTCATGCAGGATCTTCACTGTAATGTGCGCTATCTTTTTAATTACAACCTGTGGAATCTTTAGTTGCAGAATGCAAACTCTTAGCTATGGCATGTGGGATCTAGTTCCCTGACGAGGAATTGAACCTGGACCCTGTGCATTGGGAGTTCAGTGTCTTAGCCACTAAATTGCCAGGGAAGATCCTGTGTGTGTGTGTGTGTGTGTGTGTGTGTGTGTGTGTGTGTGTGTGTGTGTGTGCATGCTCAGTCATGTCTGACTCCCTGAGACCCCATGGACTGCAGTCCACCAGGCTTCTCTTTCCATGGGATTCTCCAGGCAAGAATACTGGAGTGGGTTGCCATTTCCTTCTCCAGGGAAGTCTCCTTAGAGCTTTTCTAAAGCCTATTGATTGAAATAAAATTCAGGCTTGTACACAAAAATCTGATGAATTTGTTCATAATTATTACAATTGACTTCAGATTAAAAAAAAAAAATTCTAGACTTCCTTTAGATGTTGATTCTACCAAGGTAGCTTTTACCTCTGTGTTTATTAATGGATTGCACTGGGACCTCTCCCTTCTAGAATGAAATGGGAAACTGTCCACTCCCATCAGAATGGAACGGGAAACTGTCCACTCCAGATTTAGTTAATCTGGCAAACCAGATTACGTTATAGATGAGTCACCTATGAGGGAGATTGCCAAAATTCTTAACCTTCAAAGCTAGCAATTGAAAGTCCCTAAACAAAGTTCAAACTGGTCTGGTTTCTGCTATTACTGCAAAGAGCCAGGACATTAAAAAAGATAATGTTACAAATTTAAGCACTTCAGTCAGTATCAGCCTTCTAACCAGCCTTTCCAACATCTTCCCAATTCTCAATGAGGGGGCTCCAAGGAACTCGAGAGGCTCTTCCCAATCTTCCCTCTGAACTGGCTTTTAGAAACATTTCTCCAAGTTGGGGATGAAACTCTTCCAGTCCTAAAAGACATCAGAGCCACATTCTCAGTGCTCAGCCCCACTACTATACACCCCTTCCCTTGGAGTACTAAAATAGTTCAAATAGTATGGATTCTGTAATGAACCTCAAGAAATTCCTGTCTCTGAACCAATTCTTGTTTGTTTAGACTCCTTAAAACATGAACAACTTTTCCTTCACCCCATCCATTTATTAGGTTGAGACGTATCATCAGAATTTCTTTCTCTCGAAGTGGGAGGTAATTCTAGAACTTGACAGTGGTTGTCAAAACAGCCAACCAGATGAATTAAATGACCGTTTGACACCTTTTATTTGTTCTATCTTCATCTCTGACAGGGCTAGAACTGATTCTGGAAACACTGGTTATTTGTCCCCATGGAATCAGCTACCATCTTCCTTATGGGCAAAACTTCCAAATAACATTGGCAAAATTCACAGCACACCTTCTGTCAAGATTCAGATCGACCCCTCAAAAACCTCTTCCAAGAATTAATCAATACCCTCTAAGTAAAGAAGCCCTTCAAAGCCTAAGGCCCATAATGGAAGATGACAAAGCTGAAGGCTTCATTATCCCTTGTGCTAGTCCCTGTAACACTCCCATTTTACCAGTGAGAAAAATCTAAGGGCTGAGGGTAAAGGTCTGTTCAGAACCTTCAAGCAGTTAAACAACATTGTTATCCCTTGACACTGGGCTGTTCCTAACCCTCATATACCACTCACATCCATTCCCAGTGGAAACAGATTCTTTACTGTAATTGATTTAAGCAGTACATTCTTTAGAATCCCAGGTGATGAAGCTAGCCAATACCTTTTTTTCTTCACTTGGGTATGAAAACAGTTCACCTGGACAGAAATGCCTCAGGGCTTTACTGAGATTCCTTCTTATTTCTCACAAATCACTAATCTGGATGATATAATTTCCCTAGAGGTTCTCCTTTGTTGCAATATGTGGATGATTTGCTTCTTTGCTCTCCTTCTCAAGCTTCCTCATGAAAGATAGCATTGATTTCCTAAAGCTTTTAGCCTTAAAGGGACATAAAGTATCCAAAGAAAAATCACAGTTTTCCCAAACCTGGATTTGATGTTTAGGACATCTGATACCAGAACAAAGGCTACACTTAGATCCCTGTAGGCTTAAATTTCCCAGATCCCAAAACTAAGTGCCAATTATGGGGTTTTCTCAGGTTAGTTGACTATTACCAGAATTGGATTCCAAATTTCTCTCTTATAGCCCAACTTCTGTATCTCTTACTAAAGAAAAGCAACCCCAACCCATCCCAACCCAATTTTGTGGGAAGAACAGGACAGCATAGCTTTTAAGGAGAGTTTGATAAATCCACCTGCCTTTGGGCATCATAATTATCAGATTCTCTTTTCCTTTTTTCTATATAGAAAGGAAGGAAATGCCTTGGAGGTACTCACCCAAATACACAGGGACCTTTATAGAGTAATATAGGCAGAAATTGGACTCTGTAGCAGGGGGCTACTGTCTTGCCTTACATTAAAGTCACTGCTTTTTTGGTTAAGGCCATAGGGAAAATTGTTGTGAGATCCCCTTTAGCCATTTTTGTACCTCATACAATAGAAGCCCTCCTGAATTCTCATCACACTTGATATGTCTCAGTCAGTTGAAGTTCTTTTGTTAACTGCTCCTTACATAACTCTTTGACCTTGTAATAACCTTAACCCTGCTACTCTTCTCTGCTTTGTCACTGATGAAGTCCCTCACAACTACTTAATACTGATGGATCACTTTTTGACTCCTCATGATGATCCACTGGAAATTCCATTGGGTAGCGTCAAATTCTCATAATGGTTCTTATTTAAAAGGTGACAATGGCAAATGCTATATGCTACTATAAGTCCTTTGACACTGTTGAGGCAACAATTTATCTACTTTGGTCCAATAGGCTGAATGATATACTGTTTCATAGGCTTATACTTTAGCCAAGGACAAAACTGCCAATATTTAAACTGGTAGCAGATATGCTTTTAGAGTAGCTCATGATTTCAGAATGTTGTGGAAGCAACATGGCTTCCTTACTTGGAATGGAAAAATTGATAAAGTTGAAAATAACATGTTCAGGAATTATTAGATGCAATATATTTTACCTGATGTGATGCTTTAGCTGTTATGATTTTTGGGCATTCTAAGACTGACACTGGAAATTAAGGAAAATCACCTTGCTGACATTTCTGCAAGGAATACTGTCTGTAAAGCTACCAGAAGCAGCCAAACCTCCATCATGATGCAAAGGGATATTTCTCCAAATAATAACTTAGAGAAACTGGTTAGAATGTCTCAACAATTGGCCTCAGAATGTGAAAAACAAGATTGTAAATTCAACAATTGTTGGTTTGATAAAAACAGAAAGCTCTGGTTCAGACCAAGTAATAATCTAGTACTACTAAAGACAGTTTACTTTTAAATCCCACACCTCACCACTGTATATGTATTAAACCATCAGTCTAGTGATAAAATGATAGCATTTATGAATCAGTATTGATGGGAAAAGCACTAATAAGCTTACAAAAAGTATCTACCTCACTTGTCTAAATTACAGTCTTAGGAATTCCTGTCTGTATTACTCCTTGGCATTTTAAAATGTCTAGTGAATAATTTGAGATATAGCAAATCGATTTCATACAACTTTCTCCATTTAATGGACTTAAATATGTTTTAGTCATGGTCTATGTATTTTTCATACTGGACTGAAGCCTGCCCTTGAAGACAACTATGGCCTCATCTGTGGATAAAGTCCTTTTGGAAAAGATTAGCCCCATCTTAGGAACTTCTCTTGAACTTCATAGTGATCAAGGAACTCATTTTACTAGTTAGTTACTTTAGCAAGCTTATCCTGTTTGGCTGATTTTACAGAACTTTCTGTGTGCTTACCACCCACAATCTCTTGGCTTACTCCTATGCTGGGAGAAACATCAACAACCTCAGATATACAGATGATACCACCATAATGGCAGAAAGAAAAGAGGAACTAAAGAGTCTCTTGATGAAGGTGAACAAGAAGAGTGAAAAAGCTGACTTAAAACTCAGCATTCAAAAAATTAAGATCACGGCATCTGGTTCCATCACTTCATGGAAAATACATGGGGAAACAATGGAAACAGACAGACCTTCTTTTCTTGGGCTCCAAAATCACTGAGAATGGTGACTGCAGCCTTGAAATTAAAAGATACTTGCTCTTTGGAAGAAAAGCTATGACAAACCTAGACAGTATATTAAAAAGGAGACATATTACTTTGCCTACAAATGTCCCTCTAGTCAAAACTATAGTTTTTCCAGTAGTCATGTATGGATGTGAGAGTTGGACCATATGCTTTTGAACTGTGGTGCAAGCAAGTGGATCAAACCAGCCAATTCTAACGGAAATCAACCCTGAATATTCATTGGAAGGACTGAATATTCCAGGGAATCTTCACAACCCACGGATCAAACCCAAGTCTCCTGAATTGCAGGCAGATTCTTTACCATCTGAGCCACCAGAGAAGCCCATGAGTACTGGACTGGGTAATTTATCCCTTCTCCAGGGGCTCTTCCCAACCCAGAAATTGAACCAGAGGCTTCTGCATCACAGGTGAATTCTTTACCAGCTGAACTAACAGGGAAGCCCAATGACTTGCTGTTTATTTTATATTTATTTTAGACTATGAATATGATGTTAGACAAAAAAGCAAATTCAAGAGATTTTTTTTAATTCCAGTTCATAATGGGTCATAAAGAAGCAGAGACCACTCTCAATATCAACAACACATTTGGCCCAGGAATGGTTAACAAATGTACAAGTAGTTCAAGAAGTTTTGCTAAGGAGATGAGAGCCTTGAAGATGAGAAGTTGACAGCAATCAGAAATCGACAACAATCAGTTGAGAGCAATCATCTAAGCTGATCCTCTTATGACTACACAAGAAGTTGCTGAGAAACTCAACATTGACTCTTCTATGGTTGTTTTGCATTTGAAGCGAATTGGAAAGGTGAAAAAATCTCGATAAGTGGATGCCTTATGAGCTGGCCACAAATCAAAAAGTCATCTCTTTGAAGTGTAGTCTCCTTTTATTCTATACAACAGCAACAAACCATCTGGATAGGATTGTGATTATGATGAAATGTGGATTTTATATGACAGTTGGAGAGGACCAGCTCAGTGACTGAACAGAGAAGAAGCTCCTAAAGCACTTCCCAAGGCCAAGCTTGCACCAACCAAGGTCCTGGTCACTCTTTGGTGGTCTACTGTTGGTCTGACCCACTATAGCTTTCTGAATCCCGGCAAAACCATTGCATCTGAGAAGTATGCTCAGCAAATTGATGAGACGCACTGAAAACTGCAGTGCTTGCAGCCAGCATCGGTCAACACAAAGGGTCCAATTCTTCTGCACTACAACACTTGACTGCACGTCACAGAACCATTGTTTCAAAAGGTGAACGAATTGAGTTAAGAAGTTTTGCCTTACCTGCCATATTCAGTTGACCTCTTGCCGCTTCTTCAAGCATCATGACAAATTTTTGCAGGGAAAATTCTTCCATAACCAGTAGGAGACAGAAAATGCTTTCCAAGAGTTCCTCGAATCCTGAAGCACAGATTTTTTCACTTCTAGTAAAACAAACTTATTTTTCATTGTCAAAAATGTGATGATTGCAATGGTTTTGATTAGTAAAGATGTGTTTGAGCCTAGTTATAATAATTTAAAATTCATGGTCCAAAACCACAATTATATTGACACCAATATTATAGCACTATTAAAATTCAGTTGGCAAAATTTGTAGAGACCGTCCAAATACTTTGGCCAAAAACATTGCCAAGAATGAATGGATGGATGAATCTAAACCTCATATTGATCCCTTTGGAAGTCATATACTCTTAAACTTCGAGATACAAAGCGTATCTCAAAGATACACCTTGAGATAGTCCTAGGATAACTAATGCACTTGATTTCTGCCTCTTTTGACCCATAACTTAGAAAAGGAGAGATATTTCAGTATGAAAAAAGACCTAATTGCTTCTATTTAAAAAAAAAAAACACAACATATTTTGGTACAGCAATATTTTCACACTTCAGTCCTAGGAAATGGAAACCCTGTACTTCATGCTGTGTAAACTGGAGACTTCGTCTATTGGAAAAGACACCTCCAGAAAGTCTATTCATCCTTCCTGGAAAGGCCCTTATCAGGCATTGCTAACCAATGCTAACCAACCGTGGTGTGATCCAACTCCAGGGAATAGACTGAGTCATATGACACACCTAAAGAAAGCACTGAACCCTGGCTGGCCCTGCACATTCATCTGGCGACCTGACAGTAAATGTTTCCTTGAACTGAAGCAAATGACATTTGATGAGACAGTTTTCCTAAGATATCCAGACCAGGAGCAAAGGAAATTTGTTACCATACCTTTAATGATGACCTAGCACTTCAGATGCTCTCCATTATCTATGATATTTATAATAGATGAATTTTAGATAAAAGTAACTAAAAGTTGTCCACCAGCTGACCCTGGGGTGGTCAGGGAAAATGTATAGTCACCCAAAGTGTGGAAGCCTAATAAAAGATGGAATTTTGAAAAGATAAAACAATGGATGGACCTGATACACTGATCCATTCTTGGCAATGCTTCTGGCCAAGATATTTGGATAAAAGAGGGAATTGTTTCTTGGATTGGTTTGTATTTGAACAGCACCTCTCTGGGAGTAGGGGAGGTGATGGTTGGGGGAAGGGAAGGAGACAAGGGAGGGAGTAGGACCGAGGGAGACAGGAGGACAAGGCAAAGTGTCTCAAGCATGTAATCGGATTTCCCAGAACAGGATGTGTCTGGCATGTGTACATGGGACAGATGTTAACAGAAGCTGGACATGGTTAACACACCCTGAGGGCTGGAGATATCTATTCCCAGTTTAGAGATTTCTGAAGATGAGGAACCCCTAGCAGTATCTCACACCCCAAAACAAAGGTGTTTGGAGGGACTTAAGTGGAAAGGGTATCTGTCTAAGTTCTGAGCAGCTTTCAGCGAGTCCTGGAGCTCCCAGGCTTTCCAAGCAGCAGCCCAGGTTTAAGAGGACTGGGCACTGTGTTCCAGCAGCAGGCAGAGAAGCCCTGAGACACTAGAGCTGCCTCCTCCTCACACCTACATCTGCACAAGATGAATCACCTGAGCAGCATCACACCCTGGTGGAAGAGAGACACTCTGGAAGTGACCGGGTCCTCGAGACTGAATGGGTTTGGGAACATAAAGTAGGAGAAGGAAATAAAGGAACACAGACAAAGTGTAGAGACACTCTGTCACATGACCCACTTCAAGCCCAGCGTGGAATCAAATGTGAGATGATGAAGTTGAAATTTTAAAATCACCAGGAATGAGTTTTATATGCTTATATCAGTTCAGTTCAGTTCAGTCACTTAGTTGTGTCCGACTCTTTATGACCCCATGGACTGCAGCATGCCAGGGTTCACCATCCATCACCAACTTCCAGAGTTTACTCAAACTCATGTCCATTGAGTCTGTGATGCCATGCAGCCATTTCATCCTCTGTCATCCCCTTCTCCTCTTGCCTTCAATCTTTCCCAGCATCAGGGTCTTTTCAAATGAGTTAGTTCTTCACATCAGGTGACCAAAGTATTGGAGTTTCAGCTTCAACATCAATCCTGATATATATATGTATATATATATATATATATATATATATATCTGATATACTAAAATATATGTTATTCTGTAACCACAAGTGACTTAAAGTTAAGGAGCGTGATTGTGATGTTATTAAAGGAACTGCCACATTTTAGAGTGAGATATTATGGAAAAGAGTTAAATTGATCCATGTTTGTATACCAATGTTATAAATTGGTTCTATACACACAATCTTGGTTAGTCCTAACAGCAACCAAATGTGATAAATATTATTAAATCTATTGGATAGATGAGGAAATTGAGGGGCAGAGAGGTGAATTAAATAAACAATGAGAGGTGACAAAGCTGAAATATGAACTCAGATGTGTAACACCAATGCCTGAAGTCCTAAGTCCTAAGCTACACCAGTAAGTTTTGTCTTGCTCTTTGGTTTTGTTACTATATTGTATTTTGAACAATATATTTGTTACTATATTGTATTTTTTCCCTAAAGGTTTTCTTTTCTTTTTTTGTTTTTTTCGTATAACTATAATAGATAAAGCCTTGAGAGAGGGTCTCACTTTTCTGACATGGCAATTGAAGCGGCAAGAGTGATTTTAGATCTTACAGGTGAATTCAGGGTCTCAGACTCCTTCTGTTAGCCTTTGTTCTAGTTTGTCACAGTACCTCTTTAATTTTAGTCATCATTATAATTTTTAAAATTTCAACCAATCTTCTTTACAAATAGGAAACAAGTTCACAAGTACCAACTTTGAGAGTAAAATTTAAGCCAAGAGTCCAGAAGGCAGGAACCTACTCTCAATTCTGTCCTCAACCAGCTGTGTAGCTTGGGGCAATTTCCTTAACAGCTTTTGGCTCCTGTTTTTCATGCACAAATCAAGAGGATTTGAACAAGTGATTCCTATTGTTCTCTTCAGTTGGTTGTTTGTTTTTTTTTTTTCAAGTAAATATCACAAAGTCCAATTTTCTTTATGCAAGACTATCAAGTACATTTTTCTTAAGTTTTTTACTTTTATTCCACATAAACATAGTCCTGAAGGAAACTAGGAGATCACCAAGCTCACAACTCCTTCCTGAACCATTTGAGAGAGGAAAAAACTGAAACCCACTGAAGATGACTGATTTTCTCTCTAGCTCTAGATATATTCTTATGCAACTAGAGCTTAGCTTTTCGTGTGCTTTCCATTGTATCCTTGCTATCCACAAGGCATGTAAGTGAAAGAAGCATAGAATCAGGTAGAAAGCATGTAAACTGTTAAAATGCCATTTTGGTTCCAAAAACACATTTCATTGAAACGATTAAATCACTTTTCTAAAAAAAAAATGACAGGATGCATCATCTGTCGGGAAGGAAGCGTGTTTTGGTTGCCACTTCAGAACTTCTGTTAAGATTGTCCAAGGCATGTGTTAAGAGAGGAAGGCACACTTCCTAGGTCACTGAGCATTTGCCGCTGAACATATGCTACCTCATGGTGGCATACAGCCACAGCTTCTTATTACATGGTGATCTGAATATTTTATGGATATTCTGAATGGTAAGATAATTGATGATAGAACACCAGAGGAAAGAACCGATAGCATTTTTGTTGGTAGCATTTATCAGACTGTCAATTAAATGCTTGTCATGTGGTGAAGGAAAAATATTTATTGCTGCACAGACATCAAGACAGACCTTCCACCAAAAGTGTGGGATACGTGAGAAGGCACAGAGCTCCATGCCTTCTAGAATGACTCATTGCTCTTTTGTGTTAGCTGAAAAGTACTCTAACATTTCCATGTAGCCACAAAGTTTGGGGTTGCTTATCCTGTTTCAAGTTTATTGGTAAGAGAAAGTACTGGCGTTTTTTTTTTTTACAGATATAGAAGCTTACTTTGCTAACTGAAAAATTAACTGCCGTGAATCATTTTGGGGAGGTGGCGGGGTATACAAATTGTATAGCCCTGAAAATTTATGTGCCATGTAGTGAAGAGAACAGCTTACTGTTCCAATAAAAGGCGTTTTAAGGTACTTCTCATCTACAGGCAGTGTCTATTTTTATTTGCTGAAAATCAGTTAATTCCCTTGCTAAATGTTCCCACAGTGCTTTGTACTGTCTTGGCAAGATCCTCAGCTCTCTGGTAATGACTTTTGCACATCTTCCAACAGAGCGCAAACCCTAGGAAACAGAAACATGCCTGCCTTATTCCTATCTGTAACGGTCAATGCCAAGCTCTGGGCTTGCTATGGAGTGGGAGTCCCTAAATATTTGATGATAAATCAGTGATTGATTGCCTAAAAAGGGGTCTTCCAAGATATACTTGAATGAAGGTTAATTGATACTGTTCTTAAAATTCTTCCTCAGAGTCCTCTAACAGTAAAAAAAAAAAAAAAATAGCTATAGTATTTTTCACTGAAACAATAGCAATACTAAACCAAAGGCACAATCAGTGTATGAAACAAAAAACCAACCCTGTTCCATCTCTTCAGAGCACAGAGGAGAATGCTCTGAGATCTCTAGATGATTTTGTAATGATGAATTTAGCAAGTTTAAAAATAATGGGTAGGAAAGTAAAATTTCAGTCAGAAACAGTTTTCCATGACACTGGACAATGGACTTTTTGTTATGTTTTAAAAAAATCATCTGGCCAATTGTCTTAATAATATTCACATTTTGTGGTCATGTTATTGTGTTATTTATAACTAGTTTTATTTTAAAATTTGCAATTACTCACTTCTCTAAATTTCAGGATCCATAGCTCTAATCTTTGTTTGTACTTAATTTTCAGTAGTGACTTTCTGTTGATACTTTTGTAGATGTTTGTGCTCTCATTAGAAATTCTGATGGCAACTCAACTTTTTATTGCTTTCTCAGTGCCAAGCACATGAAATAGGCTTAAAATTACAGTTTCCTAAATACCTTTTAACATAATCTATAGACAGAAGTAATCCACTAATGATATCCTGAGACACAGCCTCTTTGCCATTCATTTTGGCAGCCTTGAGATCACGTTCTGTGGGACAAGGCTCTTGCAAATGCCTAATATGGTCCTGAAAGCTGGTGCTGTGGTGGGTTTAATAAGTCCCAGTCTTTTTACAGAAACCAAGACATTGTCACGATTTCTGGAGCAGCAACTGAGAGTCGCTTAATATTAAAAAGAATTGGTTCCAGGGGACCGACTTCATTCCCTGAAATCAACTAAGAATTTTTAGTTTGGGTACTTTTTCCCAGCTCACTCACCCTAAATTACACAGCTTTCATTTCTTTGGCAACCACTAAAAAAAAATGACCTTAAGTCATGTGGCCATTCTGTTCATACCTTCAATGTGTTTTTATTAACCGTATTTGAAGAGAAGACTCCTGCAGCTTCAGTTTTGTAATGCTAACTCTTGAACACCTTGGATGTGATGGTTCACATGAGTTTCACTAGCTGTGAAACTTAAATATTCAAGATCATTTTTTCTATTTTTTTAGCATTTCAAAAACTGTCTTGACATCACAATACATGACCAATTAGTCCACCAGATTAAGAGATGAAGGAGAGGGTTGTAAGTTATTTATTATTAAATACTTATTACAAAAGTGATGTAGGATAAAAAGCAAACTCTCCTCTTAAATCATAATAGCATTATAATTGTTCTACTATGGATAAATGTTTGTTGAATAGTCTATTTCCAGCACCAGGTTCACGTACTTTATCCAATGACTTCATGAGCTAGGACCACTGTAATCTTCACCTTACAGATAAGGAAATTGAGGTTCAGAGAGAAAGGGTCCTGCTTAAACTCACACAACTGAAAAGTGATGGACCAGTGTTCAGACACAGCCAGTCTGATGCCAAGGATTAGCTACTATGCCATAAAACTAAGATTTTTATAAACATCGGGGTGAGGACTTTGAAACAATGTTAAATACAAAAACTCGTTCCAGTTTCAGAAAGTAAGTTATCAAGATCTTAAGTAGATATTATACAACCATGAAGGCAGGAGGTGGAAAACGAGGACAGAGTGTTTTAGTATATTCATAAATAATGTTTTCTGGTTGCCATCAAAATCACTGGCTAGATCCCAACATTCACTTGTTTTAACAAAAAGACACAAAAACAAAGAAATGTGGATATACATATAAAAAGTAATTTTGAATTTTGAGCCATCACTATCATAGTAGTAGGGTAAGCTATGTATGATGTTTGGCGTGTACTGGAGTGCTGCAAGTCCATGGGTCACAGAGTTGGGCAGGACTTAGCAACTGAACAACAACATTGGGCAGCAGGGGTGGGACAAATGTGCTCTTGCTTGTGTCAAGGAATGTGAACCAAGGAGACTTTAAACATTGAAACAAAAGGAAATGTCTGGATGAAATGCTGAGGACCTTCAACACAGCAGGTCTGGGAGACAGGAAGCACACGGGTGTGTTGGATTCTTTGGAAAAGGCAGCAAACGGAAGGTTGGGTGGTTTATCTTCATTAGCTGTATGCTATAGCTTCTTACATACGGTCTAGACATCTAGCCCTCATGCTGCTCTAATATTATGAAACCACCCAGACGACTATAATCCACACTGCATCTGTCAGACTCTCACCCTTCAGTTAGCTCCTTTCCTCCTATATACGTTTCCAGCTGGAGCCTTGCCCTTCTGGGGATAATCCCACCTCCAACATTATAAAGTCCACCATCTTCTTTCTCTCCACTTAACCTTCAATTTCTTTGTACAATCATCATCCCATTCTCTCTTCAGATTACATTCCTCCCGGGGCCATTGATGCAGTCACCTTCCAGCTCCCAGAACCCTTTTGCTCTTTAGTGGCTCCTGCTAAGTGCACCCCTATCATCACTCCTCCCTGGCATGTGTGTATACATGCTCTTCTGAAAGTCTTTGCTTGAACCTGACCTCACTGTTGTTTTCTTTAGTCACTGGACTTCTCAGCTAGGGTTAATCACACACAATGACTCCATGCTTCATTTAATTCTCAGTGCTCTGACTATGCCCTCTCAGCCTTCTCCTGGCTTCTGGTCAAACCACTTGCTGAACCATAACTCTTAGAGCCCTCCACTGACTGCCTCAGTGTTAGATCAAGTGTTTTTTCTTCTCATTCCCTGTAGCCTGGGTGTAACATGATTCTATCACCCATTCAAACCACTTCCAAAATCTCTCCTGATACATTTTTCTGACACTTTCTTTGACTGATTCATTTATTATAGGTCTAGCTGACTATCCACTTGTTTATTTAGCAAGCATTTATTAAAGGCCCACTTGGTACAATTATAGCTAAAAATTTGCAGATACAGAAATGAAAGTTCAGTCTGTAAGCAGGAGACAAAAAGTGGAACAGTGAAAAATGAGTATGACTAATGCATCCTAGAGCCGTGGAAAGGTTTCTACAAAGTGAAAAAGAAGAGAATCTGGTCTACTTAGAGAAGTTAGGGAAGGTTTCCAAGAGGGGGAGACACTAGGCCTGCTAGGATGATCACGCCTCATCCAGTGAGAAGAGAAAGTAGCACGCAGCAGTGAGAGAAAGCACCTAGTCCTTCAGTGAGGCTGGAATACAGGCTGGCTGGATGTTAGTCACAGGAAACAGAGCTGGCTGGATATACAATCACAATGTAAATAGCCTTTTCTGGCAGGCTGTCAAGTTTGGAAATCATCCTGAAGCTATAAAGAGTTTTGGCCAGTGGTGGTGACATGATCAATTTGCGATTTAGAAATATTATTTTGGCATCAATGTGAAGAATAAATTGGAGGAGGGCAAGACTTCCTTTACTTAGCTTCTTTCTTTCCCCTGTTAAGGAAATTCCTCAAGATCTATGCTTCTATTTCACATTCTTTTCCTGGGAGAATGTATCCACTCTTGTACAGTCAATTCTTATAGCCAGGTGACTACTAAATATTATTTCTGCCTCTGACTTTGCTCCCAAATAAGGTCCATTCTACTTCAGCCTGCTTGAAGTCATTTCCTCTCTCACACTGCTGCATTCCAACATCAGCTGGGCTTCACAGCACGGGGACATCTTCCGTCACCTCCCTTCTCTTAATGCTGTTGACCAGTGTTGACAGCTTTTTACTATCTATTGTCTTGTGCATTTTTTCTTTCCTTCCCATCCCTATTCTTACCAAGATATCAGATTTTGTTGTTTATCTAGATTACTAATAATGACCCTTAACTAAATCTATTTCTTCTTCTTCAATTTGTTCATTTTTGGTACATATACACCAATATTACACTATATATTATACATATAAATGAAAAATAGCATCACATGAAACAACATATAAAACATTTTATAGTTCAGAAATCATAAAATGGACATCCATGTTCTACCACCAAGGTTAAGACATAAAACATTATCAGAAAATAAGAAACCCTCTATGTAACCTCAGCAATCTCATCTCTTCCTTTCTCTACCCAGAAGTAACCATTATCCTGAATTTTATGCTCATCAGTTCCTTCCATATCTTTGTATTTTTAGCCACCAGTGTATGCCTATTGTTTGCATGTTTTTGAAAAACATTTTTATAGGATGAATCATACTGTACATAGTTATCAGTGAATTATTCTTTCACTTAACATTACGTGTTTGAGATTCATCTAATTTGATTATGTAGCAGTAACTTGTTTATCTTCCCTACTAGTAATATCCCATAATATGATTTTACCTAAGTTTTCTTCTCTAGTCTAATGCTTGCTCTTTTTTTTTTCTTATTCTCTTTTAGATATCTTTATATAAGTTTTGTGGTGTGCATGTACAGAAGTTTCTTTGGGAAATAAAAAATGCTAGATTGTAAGACTTGTGCATGTTCAGCTTTGCTGATTAATGCCTGTCAGTTTTTAAATTTGGCTATATCAATTTATACCCCCATCAGAGTTTTCCTGGTTCTACATCCTTAGCAATTTATATTATCCAATTTTTAAAACATTTTTTGCCAATCTGGTTGGTGTGAAATTGTGTCACATTATTATTCTAATTTGCATTTTTTTGATTACTAATTAAAGTAAGCATCTTTTCATATGTTTATAGGCCATTTGAGCTTTCTTTTCTATGAAATTCCTGTTTAATTTGCCAGTCTTTCCATTTGTTGTTTATCATTTTCTTATTGATTCTTAAAGGTCTTTTATATATTGTGTTATAATATTTTGTACATTGTAAGTACAGTATATTCTATTTTTCTTATTTTTATTATATAAATATTTGTTTCTATAAAGAACATATGTCACCAGTAAAGTTCAAAAAATATTTGCATTGAAACATGTATACTATCATGTAAGAAATGAATCGCCAGGCTATGTTCGATGCAGGATACAGGATGCTTGGGGCTGGTGCACGGGGATGATCCAGAGAGATGATATGGGGTGGGAGGTGGGAGGGGGATTCATGTTTGGGAACTCATGTACACCCGTGGTGGATTCATGTCAATGTATGGCAAAACCAATACAGTATTGTAAAGTAAAATAAAGTAAAAATAAAAATACAATAAAAATGCAATTTCATGAGTGCAAGTTCTTGCTTCAGTCTTGTCTGACTCTTTATTACCCCATGGACTTTAGCCTGAAGGCTCCTCTGTCCATGGGGATTCTCCAGGCAAGACACTGGAGTGGGTTGCCATATCCTACTCCAGGGGATCTTCCTGACCCAGGGATTGAACCTGCATTTCTTATGTCTCCTGTGTTGGCAGGTAGGTTCCTTACCACTAGCATCACCTGGGAAGCCCTAAAAATGAAGGTATTAAATACAAATTATAAATTTCATGTATAAGTGCATTAGGTTCATAACCCTGGCACACCAAGGAAAAAAAAAAAAAACAGGGCTAACAATCCCAATATGTTTCACAAATATCAGTAAAGAAATAGATATCAAGATGCCAAATCTAGAGATTTGTGAAAGTGAAAGTGGAAGTCGCTCAGTCATTGCTGACTCTGTGTGACCGAATGAACTATACAGTCCATGGAATTCTCCAGGCCAGAATACTGGAGTGGGTAGCCATTCCTTTCTCCAGAGGATCTTCCCAACCCAGGGATCAAACCCAGGTCTCCCTCATTGCAGGCCGATTCTTTACTAGCTGAGCCACAAGGGAAGCCCAAGAGTACTGGAGTAGTTGTCCTATCCCTTCTCCAGAGGATCTTCCCAACCCAGGAATCTAACCGGGGTCGCCTGCATTGCAGGTGGATTCTTTACCAACTGAGCTATCTGGATACATCAGCTACCTGATATACCAAATTCCCTGATATATCAGGGAAGCCTAGTATACCAAATTCCTGATAGAGATTGGTATTTGGTATTTAAGACCAAATCTAGAGATTAACTTCTTTTTTCTCTTTTGAAACCTTGAGAATATGCAAAGACATTTTAATAATGGTAGTTAGAAAACTGCTCTATTAAATATGAAACCTATCTATGGTATCCATGACTGGCAAAACCTTGTAACTAGTCCCAGGAAGATAAATTTTCATCATGAGAAATCATGAACTCTTTCAATATACCTTAAAATCCATAAACCATATTTACTTTGCTGCATAGATATTTTAATAGATTTTTTAAAAAAATTTTCATCCACACCAAAAGTTGTGTGCCAGGCTGGTTTTCCCTGCTTACAAGATCCAATTGTGCACACCAGTTTCCAGTTTCATATTCGAATGTCATGCTGGCAGCTTGAAACTGGCAACAGTGGGAGTGTTTACACCGTGGAAATTGGAAAATGCTACAAATCAGAGCTTTCTTTTGCCTGGTAATCAGTTTCTAAAATTTATCAACATACCACTGCTCACCTACCATTCCATAGACATCATCCTTGTTAAGGCCACCCATGACCATAAAGTTGCCAAATCCAACATGTATTTCTGTTTACTTTTTATCTGAACTCAGTCACATCTGATATTCTGATCACTTCTTTCTTCTTGAAATACTTTCTTCAACTGGGCTCCAAGGCTCTTCATTCTCTTGATTCTCCAGTTACTTTATTGACCACTCTTTCTTGATCCTGTGACATGTTTTCTTTTTATCTCTCCAACCTCTGAACATTGTATATTTCAAGATTCAATCCTTAGAGTTCTTTTCTTTTCTATCTATACTCATTCCCAGGGTGATATCGTGCATACTCAAGTCTTTAAATACCCTCTATAGATGATTACTCTCAAAAAAGCATTTCTAGCCTTAAAAATTCCTCCAGTTAACAAATCTATATATCAGCTGTGAGCTTGCTGCTGCTAAGTTGTTTCAGTCATGTCCGACTGCTAGTGACCCCATGGACTGAAGCCTACTAGGCTCCTCCATTCATGGGATTTTCTAGGCAAGAGTACTGGAGTGGCTTGCCATTACCTCCTCTGAGCTGTGGGCTTAGCATCACCTTATCACTGTCTAATGGATAACTCAAATTCAACATGTATGAAGTCCAACTCTTGATTGGTCTCTCCAAATTTGTTCTTTAGTCTTCCAATCTCAATATATTACATTTTTTAAAAACTGGAATATAATTACAAGTCTATGCTAGTTTTTGCTGCACAATAAAGTAAATCAGCCATATGTGTTCACATATCCCCTCCCTGTTGGACCTCTCTCCTTCCCCACCCCCATCCCACCCCTTTAGGATATCACAGAGCTGAGCTTCCTGTGCTTTATAGCAGCTTCCTATTAGCTATCTATTTTACACATGGTATGTATATAGTGTTAATTGCTCATTGTGTCTAACTCTGCAACCTATGGACTGTAGCCTGCCAGGCTCCTCTGTCCATGGAATTCTCCAGGTACCAGTACTGGAGTGGGTTGCCATTTTCTTCTCCCGGGGATCTTCCTCACCCAGGAACTGAACCTGCATTGCAGGTGTATTCTTCATGGGTTGAGCCACCAGGGAAGCCCCAGGCTATATATGTCATTTCCAATATCCCAATCCATCCCACCCTCCCCTCTTCTCTCTGTATCCATATATCCATTCTCTATGTCTGTTTCTCTATTCTGCCTTGGAAATAAATTCATCTGTACCATTTTTCTAGATTCTACATGTATGCATTAACATATGATATTTGTTTTTCTCTTCTTGACTTCTTGAGTTCACTGTGTATAACAGACTCTACCAGCTACTTATTACAAAAATCTTAAGGTCATTCTTTCTCAAACAGTTTTTTAAAATGAAGTATCATTGATTTACAATATATTTTTAATTTCAGATATACAGCAAAGTGACTCAATAATTTTTCAGATTCTTTTTCATTATAGGTTGTTACAAGATGTTGAATATGGTTCCCTGTGCTAAACAGTGGGTCCTTGTTGCTCTTCTAGCTCATCTATAATAGTGTGTATATGTTAATCCCAAACTGCTAATTTATCTCCCATCCCTACTCTTCCCTTTGGTAACCATAAACTTTTATCTGTCTGTGAGTCTGTTTCTATTTTATAAACAAATCCATTTATATCATTTTTTCAGATTCCACATATAAGTGATATCTCTTAATCCTGAGGGATTATCATATTAAAGTCATTTTTAAATCCTCTTTTCTCATTCTTTGTGGCCCAAGCAACAGTGGTGTGCTTTTGGATTGCTGTCTCCTGCCTTCCTCACTTGTTTCTGTATGATCTATGCTCCATACAATAAACAAAGCAATCCTTTAAAGTCACAAATCAGATCATGTCACTTCCAATTGCTTCCATCAGCCCCTGGTAAAACCCAAAGTTCTTATCACGGCCTTCAAATCCCTCTATAATCTGACTGTCCACTGCCTCTTTGATCTGATATCCTATCTTTCTCTGCCTGACACCATGCCCACTCTGGCCATATGGGCAATTTTTCAAACAAGCCAAGTCCATTTATAGCATAGGATATTTGTATATGGCTATTCTCATTGCCTAGAATGCTCTTTCCTCCCAGAGCTGTAAGGTTTACTCCCTCCTGTGACATCAAAGAGGCCATCCTGACCATTTTCTAGTTGTTACCATCCCCTGCTTCACCGTACTCTTTATTATCCTTCTTCAGGGCACATCTCACAACTTGGCACATTGTGTACTTAATGAATATCTCCTCATTAGCACCTAAGATAGGTAAAACAGACCCTGTTTTTCTGACTGCTATATCCCAATATAACTCAGATGAATTTAACTCAGATGACCATTATATCTACTACTGTGGGCAGGAATCCCTTAGAAGAAATGGAGTAGCCATCACAGTCAACAAATGAGTCCAAAATGCAGTACTTGGATGCAATCTCCAAAATGACAGAATGATCGTTGTTCATTTCCAAGGCAAACCGTTCAATATCAGAGTAATCTAAGCTTATGCCCAGACCAGTAATGCTGAAGACGCTGAAGGTGAACGGTTCTGTGAAGACTTACGAGACCTTTTAGAACTAACACCCAAAAAGATGTCCTTTTCATTATAGGGGACTGGAATGCAAAAGTAGGAAGTCAAGAAACACTTGGAGTAACAGGCAAATTTGGCCTTGGAGTACAGAATGAAGCAGGGCAAATGTTAATAGAGTTTTGTCAAGAAAATGCATTAGTCATAGCAAACACCCTCTTCCAACAACAGAAGAGAAGACTCTACACATGGACATCACCAGATGGTCGACACCAAAATCAGATTGATTATATTCTTTGCAACCAAAGATGGAGAAGCTCTATACAGCCAGCAAAAATAAGACTGGGAGCTGACTGTGGCTCAGATCATGAGCTCCTTATTGGCTAATTCTGACTTATATTGAAGAAAGTGGGGAAAACCACTAGACCATTCATGTATGACCTAAATCAAATTACTTATGATTATACAGTGGCTGAGAAGGCCTTACAAATAGCTGTGAAAAGAAGAGAAGTGAAAAACAAAGGAGAAAAGGAAAGATATACCCATTTGAATGCAGAGTTCCAAAGAATAGCAAGGAGAGATAAGAAAGCCTTCCTTAGCAATCAATGCAAAGAAATAGAGGAAAACAATAGAATGGGAAAGGCTAGAGATCTCTTCAAGAAAATTAGAGATACAAAGGGAACATTTCATGCAAAGATGGACACAATAAAGGACAGGAATAGTATGGACCTAACAGAAGCAGAAGATATTAAGAAGAGGTGGCAAGAATACACAGCAGAACTGTACAATAAAGATCTTTATGAACCAGATAAGAAGGGCAATACCAAGGAATGGTCAAACTATTGCGCAATTGCACTCGTCTCACAGGCTAGTAAAGTAATGCTCAAAATTCTCCAAGCCAGGCTTCAGCAATATGTGAACCGTGAACTTCCAGATGTTCAAGCTGGTTTTAGAAAAGGCAGAGGAACCAGAGATCAAATTGCCAACATTTTCTGGATCATTGGAAAAGCAAGAGAGTTCCAGAAAAACATCTACTTCTGCTTTATTGACTATGCCAAAGCCTTTGACTGTGTGGATCACAATAAACTGTGGAAAATTCTGAAAGAGATGGGAATCCCAGACCACCTGACCTGCCTCTTGACAAATGCAGGTCAGGAAGCAACAGTTAACAGGACATGGAACAACAGACTGGTTTCAAATAGGAAAAGGTGTATGTCAGGCTGTATATTGTCACCCTGCTTATTTAACTTATATGCAGAGTAATTCATGAGAAACGCTGGGCTGGAAGAAGCACAAGCTGGATCAAGATTGCCAGGAGAAATATCAATCACCTCGGATATGCAGATGACACCATCCTTATGGCAGAAAGTAAAGAAGATAAAGAACCTCTTGATGAAAGTGAAAGAGGAGAGTGAAAATGTTGGCTTAAAGCTCAACATTCAGAAAAATAAGATCATGGCATCCAGTCTCATCACTTCACGTCAAATAGATGGGGAAACAGTGGTAACAGTGGCTGACTTTATTTTTGGGAGCTCTAAAATCACTGCGGATGGTGACTGCAGCCATGAAATTAAAAGATGCTTGCTCCTTGGAAGGAAAGTTATGACCAACCTAGATAGTATATTAAAAAGCAGAGACGTTACTTTGCCAACAAAGGTCCATTTAGTCAAGGCTGTGGTTTTCCAATGGTCATGTATAGTTGTGAGAGTTGGACTATAAAGAAAGCTGAACACCAAAGAATTGATGTTTTTGAACTGTGGTGTTGGAGAAGACTCTTGAGAGTCTCTTGGACTGCAAGGAGATCCAACCAATCCATCCTAAAGGAGATCAGTCCTGGGTGTTCATTGGCTGGACTGATATTGAAATGAAACTCCAGTACTTTGGCCACCTGATGCGAAGAGCTGACTCATTTCAAAAGACCCTGATGCTGGAAAAGATTGAAGGCAGGAGGGGAAGGGGACGATGCAGGATGAAATGGTTGCATAGCATCATCGACTCAATGGACGTGAGTTTGGGTGAACTCCGGGAGTTGGTGATGGCCAAGGAGGCCTGGCGTCCTGCTGTTCATGGGTTTGCAAAGAGTCAGACACAACTGAGCAACTGAACTGATCTGACTGATATCCCAATAGAAAAATACTTATTCTATAGTCATTATTCTAATTTTTAAATAAAATATAAGTATAAAAAGAGTGAAAGTGTTAATCACTTAGTCATATATGACTCTTTGTGACCCCATGGATTGTAGCCCATCAGGCTCCTCTGACCATGAAAATCTCCAAGCAAGAATAGTGGAGTGGGTTGCCATTCTCTTCTCCTGGGGATTTTCCTGACCCAGGGATGGAAACCATTTCTCCTGGATTACAGGAAGTTTTTTTACCATCTAAGACAACAGGGAAGCCCAAAATGAAAAAAAAAAAAAAAAAAAGATATGTAAACGTATAGTAGATACTTTTATATTTTTATAAAAATATCTAAAATATCATGGTTTTTTTCATATATAAAGATAACTAGAAGGGAAAGAAATTGCTGCCATGCTTTCAGGTCTCTTCTGTTCATTTTCCAAAAAGATATCAAGTATAGGAAAGAGATTTTGTGTAGTAAGTGGTGATCTGTTCACTTGCCAAGGATCCAACACAGAACATCAAGTGTGAAAAAATACAGTAATAAAGCCTACATGTATACATCATAGGTATTTTGTACACTTAGTTTTATATAGGACAATTCTGGATAACTGTCATTTTTCTAGGTACAAAAGAATGGTCTGATTAGGCATCTATTGGCTTTAATCTTGTTACTCACACTGGTTACAAAAGTTTGCTCCTCACCAGAGACAGCACCGTGTAGACATCCCATCAGTTCTGTGAAAATTTCTGAAACTCTCCACTTGATATCTTCCTGCCAAATTCCTGCTGACTGCAAATGAGCACAAAATGTCAGCTTTTGTTATTTGAAGCACTAATGATGGATTGAAATATTATTCTAACTTTGATTCCAGGATTTATCATTATGATTTAACTGATGTAATATTCCAAGTCCTGGTAACTAAAGAATCAGATTTTAATAGGGAGTGTGTTTGAATTCAAATAGATCAAATTTGGGGAAATTATTGTAGGAGGTTTTTTTTTTTTTTCAGATTAGAATTAAATTTTTAAACTCATATCTGCCTTAAACATGTTAAATTTCCTGGGGAACCAAGGGTGCAATCCCATTGCTAAGGAATATTCTCTTTTGTATTCTTTTGTGGTTCAACTTTTACTCACTGCTATGATCACTATCTGTTGAGTATTTAATGATAGGTCATTTTAAAAAATCTTTCAATTTTAAAACCAAAAGAATTATTATTTTAGATTGTTCTTACTTTTCAACAAGTAAGAACCATCTTAATGAGAATTTGGTGCTTATCAGAAAAGACGCTAATAAAGTAAAAAAAAAAAAAATCCCTTATCTTTCTTCAATTCATCCATCCATTGCCTTGAAGTCTGGTTTTAACTCACTTGTGTTCACTGTGCTTTGTTAGATTATATGTCTAATTCATTTTCGGACAAAGAAAAACTGAACTGAGAGGTGAAGTGGTATTTGTGACTAATACCAAAACAAAAAGGCTATTCTTCAGAGACCTATCTTAGTTATGAAAATACCAGAGTTGTACTTGTAAATGGTGCAAAAATCTGATATTGTTCTCCAAAAGACAAAAAGAGGACTGATATATTTTTATAATGTCCTTATGCAGGACAATTGAAAACTAATGAACTAATACTTCTACTCATTTTAGAATTACTCATTGAGTCTTTTACTATACATTTTCTTTCTGGCATTCTTGTGACTTTTTAAAATTAAGATTTTATTTTTTTTTAGAATAGTTAAAACTGCCATTGTAAACCTAAAGGTTTACAGTAAAGTTGAGGGAAAGGTACAGAGGTTTTCCATTTACCCTGTGCTTCCACAAATACATAGCTTCTTTCATTATTAATGTCTCCCACCAGAATAACACATTTGTTATAAGTGAAGAAACTACACTGACACATCACAGTCACCTGAAGTCCATAGTTTATGTTAGGGTTCACTCTTGGTGGTGTACATTCTATGGGTTTGGACAAATGTCTTATGTCCATCAATATGATATCATACAGAGTTTTTCACCATCCTAAAAATCCTCTGTGCTATGCCTATTCATTTCCCCTGCAACCCCTGGCAGCCACTGATCATCTGTTTCCAAAGTTTTGCCTTTTCCAGAAAGTTATATAGTTAGAATCACCATGCAGCCTTTTCATAAGTGACTGTTATTCATTTAAAATGTTCATTTAAAAATTTCTCCATGTCCTTTCATGGATTGATAGTCCATTTCTTTTCAATGCTGAATAATAGTGACTCACCCAGTAAATAGTCTGCCTGCAATCCAGGAGACCCAGGTTCGATCCCTGGGTGAGGAAGATCCCCTGGAGAAAGAAATGGCAACCCACTCCCATATTCTTGCCTTGAAAATCCCATGGACAGAGGAGCCTGGCAGGCTACATCCCATGAGGTCACAAAGAGTCAGACACAACTGAGTGTCTAACACACAATTGTTCTTTATCCAGTTGTGCCAAAGTTTATCCATTTACCTACTGAAGGGCATCTCAGTTTCTTTCAAGTTTTCGCAATTATGCAGGAAGTTTCTATAAACATTATGCTTAGGTTTTTGTGTGGACATATATTCAACTCCTTTGGGTAAATATCAAGAAGCATGATTTCTGGGTGGTACAGTGAGTAAATTTAGTTTTATAAGAAACTGTCACACTGTTTTTTTCCAAAGTAGCTGTACCATTTTGCATTTCCACCAGGAATGAATGAGAGTTTCTGTAATTCCATACCATCAGCAGCATTTAATGCTCTCAGTATTCCAAATTTGGGCCATTCTAATGGGTGTTCAGTGGCATCTCGTTGTTTTAATTTCCATTTCTCTGGTGACATATGATGTGGAACATCTTTTCCTATGTCTATTTGTGATCTGTATCTCTTTTTTTGTGAAGTGTCTGTTAAGGTCTTTGGCCTATTTTTTAATTGGGTTGTTTCTTTCCTTATTTTTGAGTTTTAAGTCTTTTGGTGATTTTTGGAATATGGTCCTTTATTAGAAGCATATTTTGCAAATATTTTCTTCTAGTCTGTGTTGTCTTCTCATTCTCTTGACATTGCCTATCACAGAGCAAAATTTTTAAACTTTAATGAAGTCAAGCTTATCAATTATTTCCTCCATGGATCATGTCTTTGGTGTTATGTCTAAAAAGTCATCACCATACTCAAGGGCATCCAGGTTTTTTTTTTTTTTTAATGTTATGTTATCTTCTAGGATTTGTATAGTTTTGCATTTTATATAGAAAGTTGAGCACCGAAGAATTGATGCTTTTGAACTGTGGTGTTGGAGAAGACTCTTGAGAGTCCCTTGGACTGCAAGGAGATCCAACCAGTCCATCCTAAAGAAGATCAGTCCTGGGTGTTCATTGGAAGGACTGATGTTGAAGCTGAAACCCCAATACTTTGGCCACCTGATGCGAAGAGCTGACTCATATGAAAAGACCTTGATGCTGGGAAAGTTTGAAGGCAGGAGGAGAAGGGGACAACAGAGGATAAGTCGGTGCATGGTATCCGACTCAATGGACATGAGTTTGGGTAGACTCAGGGAGTTGGCGATGGTCAGGGAGGCCTGGCATGCTGCAGTCCATGGGGTTGCAAAGAGTCGGACATGACTGAGTGATTGAACTGAACTGTGATTCATTTTGAGTTCATTTTTGTGAAGGGTATATCTTTGTTAAAAGATACAACATAGTACCTGCTCTTAAGGGTTCATATTCTAGTAAGAGTGAGGAATAAGCACAGCTTTATTTCCCAGACTAGTTTGGGTATGGTCCCAAAACAATCAACCGGTAATAATTCTTTGTGCTAGTCTACCAGTTACTTTGCTTTAACCTTGGCCTCCCTGAGGCCCTTTATCTCAAAGGCTTCAAATAAGAGACTATAGACAGAGCTGTGAGTTCCTTTCTTACATGAATATTCCCATGATTCCCAGGCTCCCAGATAGGGTTACCAAATAAAATACAAGATGTACAGTTAAATGTAAATTTCAGATAAATGAATATTTTTTTAGTACAAGTATTTCCCACATAACATATGAGACATATTTATGCATTAAAAGTATTGTTTTTTTTGAAATTCAAATTATATTTTTACTTGACAAACTTGTCAACTTACTGCAGATTATAGTGAAAAATGACCCAGACCAACCATTCCCCATGTGTGAGACTGGTTGAAGCAGCCTTAAGAAGGACACCGTAACTGCTAATCCTTGGGGCACCATGCTATGCTTCTGCCAAGCACTTTCTCTTTTTAATGCATACAGAATGATGGTGGTTGTTTAGTCACTAAGTCATGTCTGACTCTTTTGCAACTGTATGAACTACAGCCCACCAAGCTCTTCTGTCCATGGGACTTTTCAGACAAGAATACTGGAGTAGGTTGCCATTTCCTCCTCCAAAAGATCTTCCCAACCCAGGGATTGAACCTTCATCTCCTGCATTGGCATGTAGATTCTTTACTACTGAGCCACCTGGGAAGCAGATAGATAGATATGAAATATATATTAAGTGAAAACGAAAGTTGCTCAGCCGTGTCTGACTTTGTGACCCCATGGATTGTCCATGGAGTTCTCCAGGCCAGAAAACTGGAGGGGGTAGCTTTTTCCTTCTCCAAGGGATCTTCCCAACCCAGGGATCGAACCCAGGTCTCCCACCTTGTGGGCGAATTCTTTGCCAGCTGAGTCACAAAGTAAGCTGAAGAATACTGGAGTAGGTAGTTTATCCCTTCTCCAGGGGATCTTCCCTGACCCAGGAATCGAACTGGGGTTTCCCGCAGGCGAATTCTTTACCAACTGAGTTATCAGGGAATATATAGATATATAGGTAGACATAGATATATAACATTTCATATATACACATCATATATAATATATAAATAATATAATATATATGCAGAGAGAAAAGAAAAACATCTGGTTATCTCCCATACCACCATCCCCCACTGTTCTATGCCCTCAGTTTCTTTCAGAATATCCAGCAATACGACTTTTGTTTAACTCAGTCTCTATTACAGCCTTCCTTTTCCCAGAACTCTGATTTTAATTTAAAGAACTGTATAAGGTGACAATTCAGTTTTTTTTCCAGAGCCACTAATGTTCTGACAAAAGAGCACTGAATGTTTTCTTACTTCTAAGTTTATCTCCAATGACAACTTTGTTCTATCTAATTCTCTTTCCCCTCAAAGTGAGCTCTTTTCTAATTGACAGTGTTCAGGAATTAAGGGGTGATATTTGTTAATCAATTTTTACCAATTCCTAGATCAGAAGCTACAATTACAGTAAAATGGAATGGTGAATATAATGGCTGTATGTCATGTGAATAGAAATACCTGATGGGGCTGTTGGTGGGATGGTGCTAGTCAATTGAAGGTAGAAGGAGAAATGAGGGAGAAAAGAATTTTCTAGACCAAGAAAAGAATCTCTAAAGATACAAAGGCATGTGAGAACATAGAATAATCCAGAATGGCAACTTGCTGAATGCTGTTAGAGTTTAGGAGGCATATGGGACAGCCAGTAGGAGGTCAAGCTGAGACTAGAACTTGAAGCATCTTCCTTATCTTGTTAAAGAGTTTGGGCTTCATCCTGAGGGGAAAGGAAACCATTAAGGATTTTAAGAGAACTGTAAGGTGAGGGTTTTATATTGGGTTCCTTTGAAAGTGGAACCTGAGTCAAGGACTTGAGTATACACAGTTTATTTGGGAGGTGATCACAGGAAGTAGGAGGAAGGAGCAGAAGGAACTGGATAGAGACGGAGGAAAAGTCCAATAAGGAGTATCTACATGGCTACTGTGGACACAAGGGTTTGAGTCCATAAGTATTTCTGAGGAGGCTACAAAATGCATTCCAGCCCTGGTTGGAAAGGACAGAAGCTGAGGCACTGATCAAATGACTCCTATCCCTCCTTGGTTGAGGGTTGCATGGGATTGGATGTTGGTAACTCCCCTAGACCTCCACAGGCCAAGTAGTTTCCAGGGCTTTCCTGACTTGGAAGGCAGAAAGCAAAGATGGCACACTTGTATGAGGTGGGACTCTGTGCAAAAATATTAGATTATTTCTAAAATCAAAGCCCTAGCCCAGGGGATGAGATGATAGGCAGCAAGAGTATCTTCTGGAACTTCCCTGGTAGTCCAATGACTAAGACTTTATCTTCTCAATGCAGGGGGCCTGGGTCCAACCTCTGATTAGGGAACTAGAACCCACATGCAGCAACTAAGAGTTTTCATGCCACAAATAAAGATCTCACATGCCACAACGAAGATCTTGCATGCAGCAAATAAGATCTGGCACAGCCAAATAAATAAATCAACAAAAATAAATATTCAGAAAAAAGTATCTTCTAAGATCAGAAATTCATCTTTAATTTACATTATAAATATAATTTGCTAAATTATATGTTATAAATATATTATAATTTGCTATTATAATCATAGCAATTAAAAGGGAATTATTCACAAGAAACCCAAGAAGAAAATATTCATTGATGCATGAATGTTCTGACGTAGCATTTAGAATTAAAATCTTTTACACAGACAGTTCTTATCTGCTAGGAATCTGCAGTCTAAAAACTGTGGTATATTCATGCTTTCTAAAAAGATGAAACCAGCCAAAAGATGTACCAATGGAATGTAAATATTAAAATAGGCAAGGATAAACTTGCTTTTTACAAATAGAAGAATAATATGTTTCTTAGTGTAGTTTGTTTGTAGTTTTCAAAATTGTAAATGAATATTCATTCACACATAAACTGCCTTTAACTGAACTTGATAAATGGATTAAAGAGAAATGAGATGAAGGGCAAGGAGGTAATATTTATTAAGTGTCCACTATGAAATTTTTAAATTTGTATTAATTATGCGTACTTCATAACCACCCTAGAAAGTAGTTACTATTATCACCCCACAAATTAAAGGAAATTTAGGATCAGGTGGGTAGAGGGCTTGTTCAAAGTCATACAGCTCATCAATGGTAAAGTCTATACTCAAATCCATTATCTCCCTGATTCTCTTTTCCACTTTGTTTAGCTGTCTTAAAAGTTACCTCATTTGTAGGGTAAAATATTGAAAAACTTGTAATTATAAAAAAGGAAAACTATGGCTATAACATCCATAAATACTAGACGTATATTACAGTATTACATGCTTGTGAAATATGTGCTTGCTTTGATGTTTTTATAAACACAATACTAACTACAATGGAAAGTAATCTCGGAAAATGTTCAAATGTGAAGAAGTTTCTTTTGCTCATGGGCAAAAGTTTAGCAATAATAGAAGTGTATCAGGGAGCTTAGTATAGAGAGAGAAAAAAATGTTTTCTGTGGTCATGTTTTCCAACTTTATATATTTGCTTATCATTTTAATATAAACAGGGTGTATTTATATAGCCTAAAGAAATAGGAACCAGATTCCTTGTTTTCAAGATGCCAAGAAAATATAACTTTGAGGATGATAAGCAATAACAGAAAAGAGTGAATCAAAAATACAAGCTTCTATCTGATTCCTGACCAAGATTTTAATTTTAATGCACAAATATGCCGTGAAAACAGATATATACAGTAGTACCACCCACCCAAACCTGACGCAGGGAAGGGTCTGCCAGCATTCCCATTATAATCTTTGAAGGGAATTCCGATATTTTAATACACATGGAATTGGCACCTAGGCTCTCAGCAAAACATATTTTTATTAAATACAACAACAAAAAAAAAAGTTTTAAAAAAGAGTCCTAAAATTTTCTGCTGTCTTTGATTAGAAGGCGTGCAATGTACAAATTCCAGTATACCATTATTAGATCTTATTATGTCAATGGAATGCCTATATTGGTCTTGGTGACTCTGACATGGATCCAGAGGGAAATTCTAAGGGTGAGACTTTATTTACAGGGGTAGGGAGAAAGGTGCAGTATCCAAATTCTTCAGGCTATTCCAGAAACCATATATGTAATAAATAATCACTAGATCTTACTGCTTTTCATTTTAGAAAGTGAAAAATTGTCATAAATGAGTGGGAAGATTGAATAATAGTAGTAGCCCAGCCTCTGGAGCCAGACTGCCTGGATTTGAATCCCAGGTCCATTTAATTCTTAGCTATGTGACCATGGGCAAGTTACTCAGCCTCATAATGACTCCATTTTCCACCCTATAAAATGAGACTAGTAATAGTGCCTATCATAGTTTTGAGGTTTAAATGAATTAATACAAATAAGTGCTTCAAACAAACAGCAGAGACTCATTGAATGTTGAAAACTAAGCAAAAATCCATTATGTTTATATACATTCTGAATAAGTAAATCTACTCTCATACCATGCAGGAAACAGTAAGTATAAAATTCATGTATGTGTATGTGTGTATGTGAAAGTGTTTGTTTTTCTTTCTTAAACACAGATGCTGTGACAATTGTCATAGCCATAAATTAAAATTTTTTATAAAGATAATAAAAAACAATACATGTATTTTTTAGAGTTTCAGTGGCTCAGCAGTGTAGAATCTGCCTGCAGTGCAGAAGATGCAAGAGACCCAGGTTCTATCCCTGGGCCAGAAAGATACCCTAGAGGAGGAAATGGCAACCCACTCCAGTACTGCCTGAAAATTCCCGTGGATAGAGTAGCCTGGCAGGCTACAGTCCATGGGGTCGCAGAGAGATGGACACTACTGAGTGACTAGGCATACATAATGTCAGTGAGAAAACACTACTATATGCCAAAATGTATGCAGCTTCTCAGGGTGGAGGTTAGGTCAAATTTATGTGAAGGATTAGGACAGATGCTTTTGAACTGAGGTGTTGGAGAAGACTCTTGAGAGTCCCTTGGACTGCAAGGAGATCCAACCAGTCCATTCTGAAGGAGATCAGCCCTGGGATTTCCTTGGAAGGAATGATGCTAAAGCTGAAACTCCAGTACTTTGGCCACCTCATGGGAAGAGTTGACTCATTGGAAAAGACTCTGATGCTGGGAGGGATTGGGGGCAGGAGGAAAAGGGGACGCCAGAGGATGAGATGGCTGGATGGCATCACGGACTTGATGAATGTGAGTCTGAGTGAACTCTGGGAGATGGTGATGGACAGGGAGGCCTGGCGTGCTGTGATTCATGGGGTCGCAAAGAGTTGGACACAACTGAGTGACTGAACTGAACCGAACTGAACCATTAGACACAATCCATGTCTTGAGTAGTATTATCCAGTAGAAATATAATGCAAGCTACATTATGTGTGTCAAGTTTCCTAGTAGGCATATTTTAAAAGTTTTTAAAAATTGATGAAATTAATCTTAATTTTAATAATACACATTATGACAATATATCAGAAATGAGCTTCTACTGGCTCAGAGAGTAAAGCGTCTGCCTGCAATGCAGGGGACCTGGGTTAGATCCCTGGGTCAGGAAGATCCCCTGGAGAAGGAAATGGCAACCCGCTCCAGTACTCTTGCCTGGAAAATTCCATGGACAGAGAACCCTGGTAGACCCCAGTTCATGGGATCGCAAAGAGTCGAACAAGACTGAGCGTCTTCACTATACTATAATAATATTATAACATACAATAAGCATAAAATTACTAATGAGAAATTTTACGTATTTTTTGTTCTAAGTCAGTGAAATTCAGCACATATTTGTATTTACTGCATGCTTATTTCACACTAGCCATATTTCAAGTGTTCAATAACCTAATTGGTGGCTAGTAGCTATGTATTGGAAAGTAGAGTTCTAGAACTATGTACTTGTCAAGGATCTGAAACCTTAAAACTAACATTAGAATATTAAAACATTAAATATTTAAATAACAAGATATTACTATAACAGAAAATATTAAAATAGCAGAAAAATATACAGAAGAAACAAATAAGAGAAAAATTTTTTAAAGATTTATTAAGCATTTAAAAATATAAAATCTACTAAAGTTGCTAATTTTGGTTTAAGGTTCATTACAATATCATTTCATTTGAAATAAACCTGTAGGCACATGTCCTGTGTTTGTGTCACTAGAATCCTGAACCTGCCTGATGCTTTTGGGAGACATCATCAGTTCAGTTCAGTTCAGTTCAGTCACTCAGTCGTGCCCGACTCTCTGCGACCTCATGAACTGCAGCACGCCAGGCCTCCCTGTCCATCAACAACTCCCGGAGTTCACTCAGACTCACATCCATAGAGTCAGTGATGCCACTCCAGCCATCTTATCCTCTGTCATCCCCTTCTCCTCCTGTCCCGCATCAGAGTCTTTTCCAATGAGTCAACTCTTCGCATGAGGTGGCCAAAGTACTGGAGTTTCAGCTTCAGCATCATTCCCTCCAAAGAAATCCCAGGGCTGATCTCCTTCAGAATGGACTAGTTGGATCTCCTTGCAGTCCAAGGGACTCTCGAGAGTCTTCTCCAACACCACAGTTCAAAGCATCAATTCTCTGGCACTCAGCTTTCTTCACATCATGCTGCTGCTGCCACCAAGTCGCTTCAGTCGTGTCCGACTCTGTGCGACCCCATAGACGGCAGCCCACCAGGCTCCCCCATCCCTGGGATTCTCTAGGCAAAAGTACTGGAGTGGGTTGCCATTTCCTTCTCCAATGCATGAAAGTGAAAAGTCAAAGTGAAATTGCTCAGTCGTGTCCAATTCTTCGCAACCCCATGGACTGCAGCCTACCAGGCACCTCCGTCCATGGGATTTTCCAGGCACGAGTACTGGAGTGGGGTGCCATTGCCTTCACATCATAGCCTACTATAAATCGTTACTCATAGTCTGAACAATCTCAAAAGCAAAAGTATCTTCCAAAAGTCTGATAAGTGTTTTATTCGTCATGGAATGAGAATTGCTTTAATCTGTTTGATGGGACATAGAACGGGGACTCAAAAATGTCTTTATGTCTTCAAAATGGCCCAAATATAATAATGTACTCTTATTACTGGTGATCATGGCTATGATGACTACAGGCCAAGAATCTTGGGATAAGGCAAAACATGTGTCCCCTCTCTCAGCTCTGTAATTCAGATGCTCAATGTCCTCTTAAATCCTAATATCTTCCTCTAATAGAATTGTAGCATGATTGGAAAGCTCAGGTATAATCTGTTCTTCCAATTGTACTCCTGATTTGACTTATTTTCTTTTCTCTAATTCAGTTTCCAGGCAGAAAGGCATGGAAGAGCCATCTCTGGAAGTTGACTGAACTTTGGAAATTTATTAAAAAAAAAAATTGTTTATTTGGCTGTACCAGGTCTTAGCTACAGCGCACAGAACCTGTGATTTTCGTTGTAACATTGTAGGATCTTTAGTTGTGAAATGAGATCTCTTAATTGCAGCATGTGAGATCTAGTTCCCTGACCAGGGGTTGAACCCAGGCACCCTGCATTGGGACCGTGGAGTCTTAGCCTTTGGACCACCTTGAGAAGTCTGTGACTTTTGGAAGTTTATATTCTTCTCTGAGCCTCATGCTTTTCATTTGCAAAGGAGATAATTATATCTCTTCCCACAGTTGTTATGATGCCTAAGTGAAATCCTGTAGGTAAATCACCTGAACCTTTGCCTGATTCTTCAGCAGTGGACACTCAGTGCATTATTTCTCTCAAAACCCTGTATTCAGCTTTTACTAACAAAATGTTCAGTTCAGTTCAGTTCAGTTCAGTCTCTCAGTCGTGTCCGACTCTTTGCGACCCCATAAATCGCAGCACGCCAGGCCTCCCTGTCCATCAACAACTCCCGGAGTTCACTCAGACTCACATCCATCGAGTCAGTGATGCCATCCAGCCATCTCATCCTCTTTCGTCCCCTTCTCCTCTTGCCCCCAATCCCTCCCAGCATCAGAGTCTTTTCCAATGAGTCAATTCTTCGCATAAGGTGGCCAAAGTACTGGAGTTTCAGCTTTAGCATCATTCCTTCCAAAGAACACTCAAGGCTGATCTCCTTTAGAATGGACTGGTTGGATCTCCTTGCAGTCCAAGGGACTCCCAGGAGTCTTCTCCAACACCACAATTCAAAAGCATCAATTCTTCAGTGCTCAGCTTTCTTCACAGTCCAACTCTCACATCCATACATGACCACAGGAAAACCCATAGTCTTGACTAGACAGACTTTGTTGGCAAAGTAATGTCTCTGCTTTTCAATATGCTATCTAGGTTGGTCATAACTTTTCTTCCAAGGAGTAAGCATCTTTTAATTTTATGGCTGCAGTCACCATCTGCAGTGATTTCGGAGCCCCCAAAAATAAAGTCTGACACCATTTCCACTGTTTCCCCATCTATTTCCCATGACGTGATGGGACCAGATGCCATGATCTTCGTTTTCTGAATGTTGAGCTTTAAGCCAACTTTTTCACTCTCCTCTTTCACTTTTATCAAGAGGCTCTTCAGTTCCTCTTCACTTTCTGCCATAAGGGTGGTGTCACCTGCATATCTGAGGTTATTGATATTTCTCCCGGCAATCTTGATTCCAGCTTGTGCTTCTTCCAGCCCAGTGTTTCTCATGATGTACTCTGCATAGAAGTTAAATAAGCAGGGTGACAATATACAGCCTTGACGTACTCCTCTCCCTATTTGGAACCAGTCTGTTGTTCCATGTCCAGTTCTAACTGTTGCTTCCTGACCTGCATACAGATTTCTCAAGAGGCAGGTCAGGTGGTCTGGTATTCCCATCTCTTTCAGATTTTTCCACAGTTTCTTGTGATCCACATAGTCAAAGGCTTTGGCATAGTCAATAAAGCAGAAATAGATGTTTTTCTGGAACTCTCTTGCTTTTTTGATGGTCCAGCAGATGTTGGCAATTTGATCTCTTGTTCCTCTGCCTTCTCTAAAACCAGCTTGAACATTTAGAAGTTCACAGTTAGTAAATGTTGGGCATCTCCTGTTGTAGATATTATCTAATGTTTACATTTTCATGACAACTCTATGAGTTAGAAGCTATTCATCCTACTTTATTGGTGAGCATGATGAAGCTCATGAGGGTCAAGTGACCTGTACAAGATCACTGAATATCGTTGAGTTGAGCAAGATACATCATAAGAGTTTTATAATGGTCTCATCTAACAGATTGAGAAACATCCTCAGTTGAAGAAGCACATGCTCAGAAACACAATTAGCTTTCATTTATTCAGTGACTGAATATTCCACTTGTGTTATTTTCTTAAAATTTATGCCACAAGCTCACAGTGGATTTAATTCCTTTGCTGATGAAAAGTGGCTATTAATATATGCATTCACTGAGACATTAGTGTAGATGAAAATCCACAGACATCTAATGTAAAGCTAGAATCTATTGTTTACTAATAATTATTTTTACAGGAAGGAAGGATAAGAGTGTTTACCTCTGAGGCTGCCTGACCACCACAATGCCCCTCTACAAAGGGAACTATGTTCAATATCCCTTATAAACCATAATGGAAAAGAATATGAAAAAGAGTGTATATATATGTGTAACTGAATCACTTACTATATACCAGTAACTAACACAGCATTGTAAATCAGCTATATTTTAGTAAAATAAATTCTTAAAAAAGGCTTAGTACCTAAGTTAATGTCTGACTCTTGTGACCCCATGGACTGTAGCTCACCAGGCTCCTCTATCCATAGGATCTTCTGGGCAAGAATACTGGAGTGGGTTGCCATTTCCTTCTCCAAGGGATCTTCCTGACTCAGGGATTGAACCCAGGTCTCTTGCACTGCAGGCAGATTCTTTGCCGACTGAGCTACCAGGGAATTCCGCACACCCCCCAAAAAAGAATACCCCTCTAATTCTGGTAAGGGCTGGAGACAGGGGAAATAGTGGAGTCCCAAGTCAGCAAATGGCAAAAGGCAACTTGTAAAGTGTGAGTGGGTGGGGCATGGGGGACGGTGATAACATGCATGCCCAGGCATTCGCAGTGCTCCATTGGGAAAACATAACCTTCCCTTTCTTTTGGTAAGACTTTAACATTTTCTCTAACAGCCTTTTTTCACAGCATAAGCTTCTGTCTGTTGTGGTAGCCAGGGTAAGGGGGACTGAATGAGGGGGATGTGGATGGTGAGTGGGCATGGCCCACAGGTCCTATGGGTATTTGTCCTGCATCTATCTCCACGCAGTTTTAGATTTTTTCTGTGGCCTTCTCCCTGACCTGTGAGATGTCACAGGTTTTTCTCTTTCTCCTCTAGGCTTTCTCTAGAATATTTTAAATTAACTTTTCTCTTTCTGCATAACATTGTAGAATTGTGGCTTTTCATAAATTCTGTGTTTTTCAACCATAATTCACTTTCTCGTTTTGATGTTCATCTTATAGCAGCTTTGAATAGTGGGAACCCCTGTAAGGCTGGCATGTGTGACCTTCTGATACTGCCCCATGACTCTTAAAAGGGTTGTGTTTTCTTGCACTAGCTGTTCTAGGCTCACTATGTCCCTACTCCAGTTTTGATATTACCTGTTGCTTCAGATTAAGCCTAGGTTTCAGAAGGAAAAAAAAAAAAAAAAAAAAAAAACAGCATAGGTAATAATAATCTAATAATTTAGGCATTAAGATGAGTCATGGTAAAACACAGCTTCTGATCATATAGTGATCTGAGAAGTACTCTTAGAATTGCTTCTAAATGTTTTTCAGGCAATGTACCTTTCTTGCCTGAACCTAGGTTATCCCCTTTCCAAAACTGCACCCTTCCCTCTCAATATTCACTGCTACCAGGTACGAACAAATTTCTGCATCCTTGTGTTGTTCCCAAATTTTCATTCAGTTTTGCCATGTAAGGGCTTCCCTGGATAGTTCTTACAAGAGTTTCAGTTCATTTTCAATTTTAAGATGTTGGCATTTGTACAGCTGACAGTCTGGAGTTCTTAGAAGGTGATTTCTAAACTACTCATCTTTTCTTGGGGTTAGAGTTCACCTCACAGAAGAGGGTGAAGTCCACACTCCCATCCCACCTTGAGAAGATAGGAAAACTTGAGCAGCTCAGTATCCAAAATTTTGTACACGAGTTTCATTTTACCACCATCTGGTTCATCTACAATGAGATAATGTATATTTATAAGTGCAAGATTTATATATTTCAGTTCTGGCTGGCACACAGAAAAAGAAAATCTGCTTCCTACTATTTAATTTCTAGTGATATTAGAACTATCATATTTTCATATATTCAAATACATAGCAACTTTTCTAAATCCGGTTCTGATATTAAAGCTCTTAAATTTATCTTGCTACCTTCTTGAAACCACAAACTCTTCTTTATACTACACAAGATTTCTTATCAATACTATATGCATGCTATAAATTGTGATAGCAGAGTTTGTGGAATAAAGATCCAAATTATTTCATAGTCAGAGTTAGATTAGCAAAGAATTAAGTGTAAATATAGGCTCTTGAGGTTTTATCCAAAATCCTCTTTGACTCTTATCATTAGAGGATATAATTTTAATTTAGATAACATACACATAATATGTAAAATTATATACATATCCCTATGTGTATATATATGAATTTTTATGTTAATTAAAAATAGCCCTAGCAAAGAACTCAAATTTTCTATGGACTTATTATAATGCTTCTTAAATTCATACTTCTAAAATCTAATTTACAAAAGAAAACCTATACTCTATCCAGAAAAATGGTCAATAAGGAAATATTAGGAACATGACTAAAATTTTACATATATTTTGTAATTAGTGCTTTCTTCTAGAACTAATTCATAAAAAGTCAGTTTTTCTACTTGCAACATAGATTTCATTGTATGGTATATTTCAATTCTAAGTATATGTTTTATAAAACATTAATGTGAAATTTAAGATATTTGCCTTTGAAGCAGAAATTAGATTCCTTTATGGAATCAAAATATGCCATGCCCAACACCACCACCTTTTATTTTTGTAGTAATTGTATTCAACTCTACAGAGGAATTTAAAAAAAAATCCCACAGAACAAAATCATTTAAATTTAGGGCAAAGCATTAATTTTTGCAGTTTTACTGTACAATATATTTTTATCAACTTGTGATATTTAAAAGGCACAGATGATTCAGTAACCAAGAAAGGCGAGATGGTTGATTTGATTTCTGTCTAGAATCGTGGCTCTGGCTAATGATACAAATTTAAAGCTGACACTTTTTCTCTTTTTTTGCCTTAGTCTCCTATTTATTTCTTAGCCTGGGACTGTTCATTTCATTCCAAAGTTAAATTTCTTTTTTTGACTTTAAATCTAGTGGAATCAGGTGAAAGAATAATTGATTTAAATATAGTTTTTAATCTTATACATATATATTCACAATGTCATACTGTTTTGCTGCCTAGAAACACATTAATATTGGTATCAAAACAATCAAACATAGGTTATTTATGTTTCATAATGTTGCCAATTGAAACTCAATGATTTCAACTGAATATTTTCTAATGGTCTTGCTGTAAAGACTTAATCTGAAGATGTTGTTTTAAATTCAATGTATCAAACTCAGAACTCCTCTCTCTCTTCTGATAGAATTGCTTCCCATAAGGTGTATTTGAATTTTGCTATATGTTCAAGCTTTCTTTTGAAATAGGATCCTTTTCAATGCCAGCCATTTTTTTCCCCACTTCTTTTGTTATTTAGGCTTATTCTGAGGAAAGAGTTACTCTAATCTGATTCATTTCTAATTAGTCAAAATTTAAGGTTTAGCTGAAGGAGTGACAAATTTGATAAAAATAGATTTCTTCTGGGGAGCTATCGTGAATTTTCTATTATTTGTAGGATATGCCCTCTCAAGGATCAAAGATGTTAAGGATAAGATTCTCTCTCAGAAGTTTTCTGCTTTTATGCAGACTTTCCACAGGCATAGGAAAAAAAGCCTCTGTTTGATTTTCCTTTCTTCTTCCTCTTCCTGGCCTTAACTTGCCTTTTTCTCATTTCCTTTTTTTGTTTGTTTCTTTCTCTTCCATTCCCTTGTCTTCCTTTTCCTTTCCCTGCTTTTCTCCCACCTCCTTTCCTCTCTCCTTCCTTCTGTCCTTTCTTCCTCTTTGCATTTCTAATCCTTTTGTGCCTGTGTGTTAGTCACTCAGTCATATCTGACCCTTTGTGACCCTGTGCATTGTAACCCGCCAGGCTCCTCTGTCCATGGGATTTTCCAGGCAAGAATACTAGAGTACGTTGCCAGTTCCTTCTCCAGGAGATCTTCCAGACCCAGGGATTGAACCCGGGTCTCCCATATTTCAGGCAGATTCTTTATTGACTGCGCCACCAGGGAAAATCTTAAGGCATCTTTTTTAACCTCTGCTTATCTCTGATGGAAGTTAAGAATATGTCCTTTGTAAGTTTCAGCTCCCAAAAGATACAAATAACTTCAGAATTGAGACTTTCTGACTCTTTTCTTGGATATTTAATAACACCAAAAGCCATGAGAGCTAACTATGGGCATCCTAGGGGTTATAGTTCCAAATTTTAAAGTTCTGGCACCACAATGGTCCAATATGATTTAAGCATGTACTGGGTTTCTCTTCTGAGCCTTCAACTTAGGAGAGGCCATAAATGTTGATACAGGCTAGGGATGAAAACAGGATACTCAATTTTTTATGGGATCATAAGAGAAAAGGTAAATTGTAGGTCTGGGTGGTGTAAAAGGTAGACAGGAAGGCTCAGTTTGTTTCCCTGTCTACAATGGGCATGTGTTTCTGAACTGGAATTAGTTCAGCACAAAGCCTATCCATAGCTGAAAGGATATAAGCTAAATTTTACCCTCATGTCATTCCACAGCTAAAAGGATATAAGCAGGAACAGCAAGATAGCAATGGATCTTACTTATGTATTTGACACAGGATGAAGATTTGTCTATTATTGGGGAGAAGGGCTCACACACACAGAGTGACCTCTACGAAATGAACAAAATTTAAAAGATAAACTAAACTCAGAACATCACTGGACTCAAATCCCCTGTGATACTCTGGACTGCACATGTCCAGAGAGTTTAAGAGAAAATGAATTTAGTTCATGAGGCCTTTCCCTTTGTGCATGCTAAGTACACACTTCAGTGCATATTTGTGCACACTTCAGTTGTGTCCGACTCTTTGCAACCCCATGGATTGTAGGCTCCCAGCCTCCTTTGTCCTTGGGGATTCTCCAGGCAAGAATACTGGAGCGGGTTGCCATGCCCTCCTCCAGGGGATCTTTCTGATCCAGGGACTGAACTCACATCTCTTACGTCTCCTGCACTGGCAGGCGGGTTCTTTACCACTAACACCACCTGGGAAACATAAAGCAAATCCAGTGAATGGCAAAGACTTTGGATGAGGCCAGATGGCAGAAAAGTCACAAAGAAAGCTTTGAAAGGAAATCCATAATAAGAGCAGAAAGTGGGAGAATTTCCTCTAGTGATTTACGCCCCAAACCAAAGCCGAGGACTTTGTCTTCTGTCTCACTGGGGAGAAGGACTGCGTGTACCTTAGAGAACAGGAACTCCAAATGGGAGTAAACGGCAATAGTAAATGGGGGCCCAGGCAGTTTCTCTGGAGTCTCTGACCCTACGTCACTCATGCAAGGAATATCTTCCCTTGTACATTTACAATCCACCCAAATGTGGCAAATGCAGGGACTCAGATCAAGGACAAGTATAGAAAGAATTGGAGTCAGTAGTCTGCTTACGTCTTTAGCAAGCAGGGATCACAATTTTTGTCTTTACAAAAAGTGACTCTGGCAGCTGCTCTCTCTAAAAGGTCCGCAGAGATATGGCTTGAGCAACAGCAACTTCAGCTCCACAGCAGCCTACCTCCAGCCACCCGGCATGGAAGAGGCAGTGCTTCAGTCAGTGGAGAACTGCAGATAAACATGCCCCAGCTAGGATCTGGTGTCTGGGAGCCCCTTGTTTCAGAGCTTGGTGTCAACTAGGTGTGCTGATGAACAGATAGGCGAACAGAATGAACACCTATAAGGAAACTCACAGGACTCCATCTTCTACTAAGTGGAAACCAAGGGAAATGGCCAGACTCTATTAATTTACCAGGAGGAGTCTGTTTGTTTTACAATTGTGACCTTTTCTTGACCACACCAGTTGGTAAAGTCTCGATATTGTGATAGATGTGCAAACGTTTTGGTAACTTGACTTTTTTACTGAATGAATTATAACTTAATGTAAATATTTACCATTCTTTACAAGTATTTCATGAAATGATATTTGACTGCAGCATGGTATTCTATCCTATGGACATACAACATAACTCATTTAACTAATCTTCCAGATATGGACATTTAAGGTTGTTTCTTTTTTTTCTTTTCAAGTTTAAATAGTGCCACCACAAATGTTTTTGAAGATATATCTTTGAAAATATATTTTTGTGTATATCCCCAGTAATTTACCAGTTGGGATTTTTATAGCTTTTCATTTTAGCAAGTTTCTATAGTTCACAAATCACAACCTTAGTGTTTATTTTTCTTTTGCTGTATTTAAAAAAATCACCCTTTCTTTAATGAGTAGTATGCTTTTAAAAGCATACAAAGTAAAAAACAAAAAAGGAAAAGACAGAGTTTTACTGATTCAATGCTCAGTCCATCCTTATCATACTTAAGATTTGAAAATCTATTTTCATATTGTCATTTGACAGTGATAATTAAACCAATTTTAACAAATTGAAGAATATTTTATTTACCTCTGAAGACTTCCCTATTTGTCCTTATCAGAAGATGTCACTTCTTCAAGATAGGTGAATATCAAATTTAAATCACAAATATTCAAACCAAATTAACAAGGAGAATTTCAAGTCATCTCATTGTCACGGTGACAATATCCAGATTTCAATACATTTACAATTATCTTGTAATGATTTCAATACATTTACATTACATTCCTGTCCCCTGTTACAAATTTCTCTACCACATGAATTGGTAGTCATACCACAATACAACTGTAACTTTTTTACAAAATGAAGACATTTTTTTCTAAAGCATTTGGAAGTAAATTAAATATTAAAATTCATGCTCGGTTTTCTTTTTCATAAACCTGTCAACTTTTCCTTACCTTAAAAGTAAACTATGTGAGACAAGAAAAATAAAAGCTAGACATAGAGACAACCAGCCAAAAATTCTGATTTGGAAAACACTGAGCTTTTCTATATAGCTGCAAATTGCCTAGCTGAGAGTGAGAGAATTCTGCCTACTGGGCGCTTGTGTTAGTTCCTCAGTTGTGCCCAACTATTTGTGACTCCATGGACTGCAGCCCCCCAGGCTCCACTGTCTATGGGATTTTTCAAGCAAGGATACTGGAGTGGGCTGCCATTTCCTTCTCCAGGGACTTAGTAGGTATTATTTAGTTCTCCCAAGAGCTTTGTGAGGGAAGTTATTACTTTAAATGAAGGGGGCTTAGAAATCTTTAAGACTTTGCCCAATACCACATAACAAGTGATTTGAAGACACCTGTAGTATTCTAGAACAAGGGTACATCCAACCCATGCCCACTGCTTTCCAATACAACAGTGGTGTGACTTAGAACTATTGACAGAGTACACCTTCCTTGTACCAAAGTATGACTTGATCTCTCCTTAGTGAAAAGCCCAGAATTCTGGGAAAGTAAGTGTAATTATTTGTACAAAATTAATAGAGTTAAAGTGTCTGCCTCCAATGCAGGAGACCTGGGTTCGATCCCTGGGTCAGAAAGATCCCCTGGAGAAGGAAATGGCAACCCACTCCAGTATTCTTGCCTGGAGAATCTGATGGACAGAGGAGCCTGGTAAGCTACAGTCCATGGGGTCTCAAAGAGTCGGACACGACTGAGCGACTTCACTTTCACTTTTAAGATAATAATGAGATTAATTAAATTACAAACTACTAGAAACATATACATCTGAGAGTCTCTCAGTTTGCTTTCTGAGTAGAAAACTAATGTAACTCAGAAAGGCAGCAGGTCTCTTATTGAGGGAGAAATGATAGTCAAACACGCTCACCTCCCCAACTCATATATGTTCTCTCAGTCCCTTTATTGCCCGTCCTCTATCCCCAGGGTCAGCCTTCCTTGCCATACCAGGGGTCCTTCTCTGCCTCACAAAACTGCTCTGGGTGAGAAATGGAAATTGAAGAAGCTGTCTTGGAGATCTACCCTGTGGAAGAATCTCTGAAATAAAATCAGAACTTTCATGATTAATTTTATGCTACCTTATCTTCTGTGCTTAATTTTGAAAGACTTTCTCAGCCTTGAATTACATTGTGAAAGGAAAGATCCTTTTTTTGCTGTTTAAGCTAAACCTTAATTAGGGAAGGGGGGTTGTTGGCTGGGGCAGAGAGAGATACAGAAAGAAAGTCTGTGGTGGTATGAGATTGGGGCTTGCTTCACACTGCTTCAAAGCCACACTTTTAGCAAGTATTTCTCAGAAAATAATATTAAGCTACTAATGTGAGGATATTCACTATTTCTTAAATTCTTTGATGGGTTAACTATCGATTTCCAGTCCCATACTCTTTTGCAAACAGAACAATTCCTTTAAGATGAATTACAGAGGATGACTGTGGCATATAAAAGCTTTGGGATGGAAGGATAAAGGCAGTCAGTATACTTTTCATCACCTTTGCTCTGGACAGTTCAGTTTAGTTCAATTGAGTCACTCAGTCTTCTCTGACTCTTTGTGATCCAATGGACCACAGGTCGCCAGACCTTCCCGTCCACCACAAACTTCTAGAGTTTACCCAAACTCATGTCTATTGAGTTGGTGATACCATCTAACCATCTCATCCTCTGTCGTCCCCTTCTCCTCCTGCCCTCTATTTTTCCCAGCAACATGATCTTTTCAAATGAGTCAGCTCTTCGCATCAGGTGGCCAAAGTACTGGAGTTTCAGCTTCAACATCAGTCCCTCCAATGAACACCCAGGACTGATCTCCTTTAGGAGGGACTAGTTGGATCTCCTTGCAGTCCAGGGACACTCAAGAGTCTTCTCCCACACCACAATTCAAAAGCATCAATTCTTCGGTGCTCAGCTTTTTTTATAGTCCAACTCACATCCATACATGACTACTGGAAAAAATATAGCCTTGACTAGACAGACCTTTGTTGGCAAAGTAATGTCTCTGCTTTTTAATATGCTATCTAGGTTGGTCTAACTTTCCTTCCAAGGAGTAAGCGTCTTTTAACTTCAAGGCTTCAGTCACCATCTGCAGTGATTTTTGAGCCCCCAAAAATAAAGTCAGCCACTGCTTCCACTGTTTTCCCATCTATTTCCCATGAAGTGATGGGACCAGATGCCATGATCTTTGTTTTCTGAATGTTGAGCTTTAAGCCAACTTTTTCACTCTCCTCTTTCACTTTCATCAAGAGCCTCTTTAGTTCTTCGCTTTCTGCCATAAAGGTGGTGTCATCTGCATATCTGAGGTTATTGATGCTTCTCCCAGCAATCTTGATTCCAGGTTGTGCTTCATCCAGCCCAGCATATCTCATGATATACTCTACATATAAGTTAATTAAGCAGGGTGACAATATACAGCCTTGATGTGCTCCTTTTCCTATATGGAACCATGTTATTGTTCCATGCCCAGTTCTAAATGTCTCATGATATACTCTGCATATAAATTAAATAAGCAGAGTGACAATATATAGCCTTGATGTACTCCTTTTCCTATTTGGAACCAGTCTGTTGTTACATGTCCAGTTCTAACTGTTGCTTCCTGACCTGCATACAGATTTCTCAAGAGGCAGGTCAGGTCGTCTGGTATTCCCATCTCTTTCAGAATTTTCCACAGTTTATTGTGATCCACCCAGTCAAAGGCTTTGGCATAATCAATAAAGCAGAAATAGATGGTTTTCTGGAACTCTTGCTTTTTTGATGATCCAGCAGATGTTGGCAATTTGATCTTTGGTTGCTTTGCCTTTTCTAAAACCAGTTTGAATATCTGGCAGTTCGTGGTTCACGTATTGCTGAAGGCTGGCTTGGAGAATTATTAGCATTACTTTCCTCTGAACAGTCCTCTCTAAATAAGTCCAGAATATTTTTAAAAAATCCAGTTCAAATCAAGAAACCTATTTTTTATTTTAATGATTCACTAAAAAAAAGAGAAAATTTTAAATGTCTGCTAATGTGCCAGGTTGGAGGCTCCACAGAATAAGTGAGACATGACCTTTATCATGGAGGAACTCACCATCTGAAAATGGAGATAGAACACAAACAGGAACATTAGTAACACTTGAAAATACTAATTAATGGGTATTGATTTCTCCCCATGTTCTGGTAAGTGACACCCCACAATCCAGTCAGCTGGAAGAATTCATTCCTTTGGGAGGCTTTAGGTGTTGGGGACAGTCTATGGTCAACTTCTGGCCTCCCAGATAGTTTATTTAATCTGATTCAGTAAGTTAAAGCTTCTGACTGCAGGAGCTGGACTTTTGAGAGCAGAAAATGTTGAGAATCAACAGACAGAGACATAATGGAGTAAACATAAAGACTATCCACAATTGCTAATCCAGAAATGAACTTTATCCCAGGAAGAGTGGGGAATTTGATGGGTGAGGGGACAGGTCATCAAGATCTTCAGTATCTGTGAGGACCTAATGGGAAGGAGCAGAGTGGGCATGAGAGATTTCCCAAGGTCTTCACAGCAGCACAGTCAGTCCAAGGCCAACATTAAGGGCAGCTAGGAGATTAGCCAGTAGTGACTGCCCTCCACACCATCAGTGCACAGGCAGGGCCCACCGCTCATGCTGAAGCTGGGAAGCCCAGCTACCTGGCCTAATTACCACCTGAACAGGGCCAGCCAAGATGTTTATATACGTCTTCTTCAGTTTGTATTCCTCTGTGTCCAAAATGCAGCCCTTTTGAGTCATCCCACTTGGTCGAGCTGCTTTCGGGGTTTTCAGTTCCCTGGGCTTGAATCTGGGTCCTGCCACAGGGTGATGATGGCGCGATGGAAGGGAAAGCCCCGAGGACACCCCAGCAATGTAGTTACAACTGTAAGCTGGGAGGGTGCTGTGCAGATCCAGTCAGCCCAGTGCCTCCTCTTCCCTTCTTCCAAGGTCAAGGAGTCCTCAGATTTTTGGCTGGATGCGCAGTGGCTCAGTGTGGATGTTCTATTTCGCTGCCTACAATCTCCTTTTTTTTGATACCAGCCCATTTCTCTGTTCTTTTCCAAGCACCAGGCTTTTCATGACTTCTAGACTACATCATTTCTGTCTTGCTGTTTCCACATGTCAGTGCTTCCAAGGCCAGATAGTTTTTCCAAATAATCCAATTTTTTCTTATAAATCCATGTTTGTTGACACCTTTCCTAGAAAGTGGTCAAGCCCCATCCTTCTATGTGAATTTGATGATGAGATCCTGAATCATTTAACTGTATAACAGATAAGTCTTCCCAGGTAGTGCTAGTGTTAAAGAACCTGCCTGTGAATGCTGTAGACACAAGAGACACGGGTTCAATCCCTAGGTAGGGAAGATCCCCCAGAGAAGGAAATGGGCTCTCACTCCAGTATTATTGCCTGGAAAATTCCATGATCAGAGAAAAGCCTGGCAGGTTCAAGAGGCCGCAAAGAGTCAGATACCACTGAGTAACTAAGCAAAGCACATACAACAGATAAGGGTCTGGGGTGAAGATTTGAGCTGTTAAGTAGAAAGAAATATGATAATGTATCAATTAAAGATTTATCATATTATTGATTAAAATTAGTAAATATTACCATATTACTTAGTTGATATACCAAATTACTTAATTGCTAAAGTAGCAGAGATCTGCTAGGCCTTATACATGCCTAATTTTAATAAGTTGGTCTGACACTTAACCATACAAAAGAGGTCTCTCTCAAGGAAACAAAATTATGCTGGAAAACTGAGCTTATAAAGTACATGTACTAATAATATCATCTGAGCCATACTATTAAAGGTGACAGATATGACATTTGCTGACAGATACAAATTGACTTAATCAAGTATTAATAGTAATACATCGAGGCAGGATGGTCTAATGTGGTCTAATGTGACTTTCCTATCAATCAAAATCTGTGATCTTGCTGCCCTGAAAGGAGATAAATTTCTATTGCTTTAGGACAGTGTAGTAACTACTTCATAATGAGGCTTACCTTTTATCAGAGAGCTGTGAAATCTTCAAATACGTGCAAAGGCTCATTTATGTAGTTAAGTGGTTGGTCCATACACTTAGCATCAGACTATTCATTTTAAGAATATAGAAAATATTCACAGAGTTCATAGGGAAAGTGAGAAGGCCTCTTTAATTTTCTGAAACAATATGAACCTATAAATATGTGGGTATGTGGGTGGGTGGATGCATGAATGTGTGTGTCCATATTTTATTGTGCAATGCAGAGTTTAAATGCTCTAGATTCAGGGACCGCAAGCTGGTGGTCTTGCATGCAAATTCATCCTGCAGACATGAAGACATACTTTGTTTGGCCCATAGTGTTTTAAACATAGGGACATTTCACAGAAAAAAATCTGGATTTCTGATTTCATTTTGGAAAATCAGGCAACAGTGGGCATTCCCACACAGCAACAGTTGGTTTGATCTGAGTAGGAGCTGTCCCATTTAGGTGCAATATATACACTGAAATTTGCCGCAATCTCTTCATGTTACCTTCTTCTAGCCTGCTTCACTCATTTACATAAACTGCCAGGCTTCTGTTGGTAATTTAAGGGTTTTTTTTTTTTACCTCTGTTTCAGACATTCAAAACCACCTCAAACATTAGAGTAGAAAGGGTTGAAGAATAATGTATTTAAGGAATACATCATGAATAAAGGGATTTAACATGGGAATTTAAAAGTGAATATAAAAGGACTTCAGATAGCTGGAAGCAGAATAGGAAATCTCTTTAGTAAGGGAAAATAGAATGAGTGGGGCTTCAGGCATGAATGATGCTTAAAAATTGAGATTTGGGTAGACAAGTAAGACTAACATTCTGCATTAAGGAAATAAGGTATTTGTGTTTAGTCTAATTTGGTCAGAAATGAGAATCCTGTGAAGGAATTGTAGGAAGTTGTTGACTGAAAAAAAAAAGCACAATGTGAGAGTTAAATTTTATCTGGGGCAAAATGAGGACTATAGCCCAGAAGACAGAAATTCAGAGAGCACTGAAAATCTTCTCCGAAGCAGTAGGGGGAAATGCCAGTAGATGTGTGATTTTGGTGAAAGGGGTGTACATACAATCAAGCATTTGTTTTTTGCAGAAGGTTTCTGCTGGTCACATGAAGGTTAATATTTGTCATAATGAGCAGTCTTCACCATGAAGGATGTTACTGCTCTTCTAGATATGGGGAGATATAAGAATTGAACTCATAAAATCTTCTTCTGAAAATATCTAACTATCTGAAGACCTTTCTGCCAGTTTTTCCCAGAGCGCATAGTGCCTCATTTCTGATCTCCACTCTGAACTCCTTTCAGGGGGTGTTGAAGGTTGGCAGCTGCAGTGGCTCTTAATTTAATCCTTGCAAAGGTAGATGGCAAGTGCCAATTTATAAGTAAAAAGTTATATGATATGATGAAAGTGGTATTTTATAACTAACAGTTGGTAGAGGAATATGTTGAGAGAAATTGTACTCACATGTAATAGTTGGGTAGCTGTGCAGTAAATTGGTGTGAAATAAGGAGGAACTCCCAGCTAGAGATTTGCAGCACCAAGAAAGACTGTACATGAGACCTTTTGAAAGACTAAGCAACTGGCCTTGAAAAACATGTATTTTCCCAAATTGATATGTTCACAGGTATATCACTCAGTTTGGTATAGTTCAGTTGCTCAGTCATGTCTGACTCTTTGTGACCCCATGGACCACAGCACGCCAGACCTCTCTGTCCATCACCAACTCCTGGAGTCTACTCAAACTCATCTCCATTGAGTTGGTGATGCCATGCAACCACTCATCCTCTGTCGTCCCCTTCTCTTCCCACCTTCAATCTTTCCCAGCATCAAGGACTTTTCAAATGAGTCAGCTCTTTGCATCAGGTGGCCAAAGGATTGGAGTTTCAGCTTCAGCATCAGTCCTTCCAATGAACACCCAGGACTGATCTCCTTTAGGATGGACTGGTTGGATCTACTTGGAATCCAAGGGACTCTCAAGAATCTTCTCCAACATCACAGTTCAAAAGCATTAATTCTTTGGTGCTCAGCTTTCTTTATAGTCCAACTCACATCCATACATGACTACTGGAAAAACCATAGCCTTGACAAGACGGACCTTTGTTGGTAAAGTAATGTCTCTGCTTTTTAATATGCTATCTAGGTTGGTCATAACTTTCCTTCCAAGGAGTAAGCATCTTTTAACTTCATGGCTGCAGTCACCATCTGCAGTGATTTTGGAGCCCCCAAAATAAAGTCAGCCACTGTTTCCCTATCTATTTCCTGGCTTTAAAATACAAGGTATATTTGTTACAATAAATAATTAATACTTAATTTATCTTGAGATAAAATCTATTATTTCTTTGAGTTTATTAATTGTCTTTTAATTGACACTATTTCTGAAGCCAATTATTTCTCCATACCTTTGTCTTTCATCTTACCTCTCTCCAACATGGTAAATTGTCTGTCCTTCCTCTGGGTTCCTTGGTAATCCACTTATATTGCAATAGTTGATAATTTTGAAAATATAATTCTTCTTTAAGGGAGAATGGATATGAAGACAGTACTCAGAAAAATAAATTTTAGATATTTTGAGTTGTATAAGATCTTAGTGATTAATTGAATCCCCTTATTTTCTGCACTGTTGGTCAGAAACCCAAGGCTCAGTTGATGCAAATGATAGATTGAACCAATAAAAATGGCTACTTTTGAGCAATGCAAAAGTTTCTTCCTTCCAGTCACAGGCGTTTAGGTGAATTAGCTCCTAGCAAGATTTGCTCCGGTGTTCTGTAAGATCATACCTGTACTACTTAGTCAATCAAGACTATCTGAGAATTCTTGAAGTCTTAACTTGAGGTCTACTAAATTTCATTTTACTAGCTGACATTACTGGAGTCCTGACGCAAGAAGTTTCGTTAGCCTATACCTCTAAGGAAGTCTCAAGTTAGAGTAGCATGAGACTTGACACAAGGTCTGGTTCAAGGACCCACTCCATTTGCAGCCTGGCTGAGACACATCTAGCTCCGAGGAGGATTTTATCTTCATTAAAATTTATAGGTATTTTAACCCACAAATTAATTAAAATGCCTTCTACCTGAAATTGAAATATTGTGGCAACAACACATTATCTAATAAAACAATTTATACACAAAGAGGATTTTATTCTCTATTTTGGAAGATCTACCTCTAAATTTTAATGCCTTGGTTGGATGTTGGCCAATATGACTCTCTCTCCACATATATCATAAATTCAGATCTTTTAAAGCAGATTTTAGTAGATGTTGACAACATCTAGATTACAAACTCTAGCTAAAACAAAGTATCAGTTCACGGTGATTCTACTAAAAGTAAGACAAAATGTATATGTAATTCAGATGGCTTGCTGTCTTTATGGGTCTGGATATATACTAAATTGACAAGCTAAAACTAAAATGAATTCTATTTTCTATCTACTAGGATAAATGATAAATTTAACATCCTATAGTAGTTTCTCAATCAAAGGAGAAAATTTATATAGTGAGAATAATACACATAACTACATTTTTCTAAATATATGTACATCAAATAATTATAAAATATCTTGTGATTAGAAATAACTTCTAGAAGAAAGCATTAACTAATAGCATTCAAGAATATATTTGATTGCCTTTCTGAAATTATTCTCAAAGTGAGTTGTCAAGCTCATTTTAAAACCAACGTTCATTTTAAGAAACTGAGGGTTAAATGCCATGTAAACCTAACATTGAAGATGATTTATTAATGCATAACCCTTCCTCAGTGGATAGGAAAAAGCCAAGTAGTTGAATGTTGAGAAGCCTTGTTAGGATGGCAGTCTCCATATCTTAAAAGCTGGTAGCCCTTTGGTTTCTGACGGCATCACTGCCCCCGAGATTATTTTCAAAACTGAGAACCAAGAAACCATTTAGATGGAGCATATGAGCCTGTCCTTTGAACTGCATGTCTAATTATTTCTTTGTTCCAAGATGACAGTTACTTTAGCATTTAAAAAAGCTTGGAATCTGATTTCTGAACAAACTTGGAAAGTTTAGAACTGAAATTAACATTTCTATTGCCAGGAATTCCTCAGTGGGCCAGTAGCCAAGACTCCACACTCCCTGTGCAGGGGACTTGGGTTTCACCCCTGGTTGGGGAACTAGATCTCAGATCCTGCATGCCTCAACTAAAGATCCTGCATGCTTCAGTGAAGACCCAGAACAGACCATTAAATATTTTTTTTTTAATTTCTATTGCTGAAAATGTATATTTCTTCAGAAACCATTCTGATCACATTGTTCCCTTATTGTTGTTTGTAATTTCAGTTTCTCAAGATTAATGAGATTATGTGTCCTTTCTTTCATCAGTGGTTTGTTTTCCCTAATCTAGCCTGTGTGTGTATGTATGTGTGTGTGTGTGTGTGTACATGTGTGCACATGCATGCTAAGTTACTTCAGTTGTGTCTAACTCTTTGAGATCCTATGGACCATAGTCTGCCAGGCTCCTCTGTCCATGGGATTCTCCAGGCAAGAATACTGGAGTGGGTTGCCACGCCCTCCTCCAGAGGATCTTCCAGTGCCAGAGACTGAACCCCTGTCTCTTTTGTCTCCTGCATTGGCAGGTAGATTCTTTACCACTAGTACCATCTATTTCAGAAATCCTACACATCTGACCAATATAAAATAATATTTGACCCCCAGTGACTCACTCTCTTTGCTCTTATAGGCCTGAAAGTTTTTATGACACTTACCATCTGGCATCTTGTGGATATATTTGTAGTATTTGCTTGCTGGCTTGTCACTCGCTCCACTAGGTGAACTTGGTGGAGACAAGAACTTAATCTGGTTTGTTTGTGCCCACAGTGCCTGGCACAAAATAGGTGCTAAATAGATTTTGAATACATTGATGAATTACTGAACATTAAAAAAAGAATTTACTATTATATTAGAACACAATCCTGCCAGTCATTTTCTTCTACACAAAGATGATATACATGTGGAAATTAAAAAAAAAAAACTTAAGGATTTTGTGAAATTAATTAATCACAGTATCAGTCCCTTGAGATCTACCCACTCATGTGGAGAGTTTTTATGTCACAAATGAAGGGGAATAAAGGAAAAGAAGTCAACATAGCCTATAAAAAGATATGATGAACTAACTCAGTGTATCAGAGAATCCTAACAATGGTAATCCATCACTTACGATAAATTTAAACAACATTTACTTTTTGGCAGGTAACTTTGTGCCAAGAATTTATCTTGCATTCTCTTTATTTATGATAAAACAAAAATGACATTATACTTTGTCATGAAAGAATACTTTAAGTGATGCTTTTAATATATATATACACTGTACTTGAAGCAACTTCTTCCTGATTTATGATTATAGATGCCACTATTCAAAAGCTGTCGTAGCTGATATAAAAAGGAGTGTGCTCAGCTACCATGTGAGAGAGGATTGATGCATGTTCCATTAGACTACAAATCTTAATATCTTATCCACTCCCAATTTTTTCCTAAGCAAGCACAAATTGGGTTTTTATCTCTGGAGATACTCACCTGCCAACAGAATAAAATTCACATGCATTAAGATCTGTGATCTTAACATACTTTAATTTTATGTGCTATACTTGGAGACTAGTCTTTTGTGGGATCCCTTAAGGAATTTTGCTTTTGGCCTGGCATTATATTTTTAGCATTTAAAGTTACATGCTTTGAGGCTGACAGTACTGTGACTTTATAGACTATGTGTGCATTGCTAGGTTCATTCACTAAAGAATCAATTTCCTTTAGAGTATACTCTCTGTGTATGTGCTCTTTCTATCTCCCTGTCTCTCTCTCATGTGTGTGCACTCATGTACATTTATTCCTTTGATAGAGATTCCATTGGGGACCATTATTAATCTTTTATTTTTGACCTAGGTAAGTATTGCTTGTAATATGCTCAAGATCAAAAGAGAGGAAAAAGGGGAAGTGGATCTTTTACGTCACTTCATGATGCTTTTGGAATTCTACTAGGTTAGGCTAAAGCAAGTATTATTGTTTCTAAAATGACCATTCAGGTATGACCTAAATCAAATCCCTTATGATTATACAGTGGAAGTGACAAACAGATTCAAGAATTAGATCTGGATTCAAGGATTAGTGCCTGAAGAACTATGGACAGAGATTCATGACACTGTACAGAAGGCAGGGATCAAGACCTTCTGTAAGAAAAAGAAATGCAAAAAAGGCAAAATGGTTGTCTGAGGAGGCTTTAGAAATAGCTGTGAAAAGAAGAGAAGTGAAAAGCAAAGGAGAAAAGGAAAGATATACCCATTGAATGCAGAGTTCCAAAGAATAGCAAGGAGAGATAAGAAAGCTTTCCTCAGTGATCAATGCAAAGAAATAGAGGGAAACTATAGAATGGGAAAGACTCTTCAAGAAAATTAGAGATATCAAAGGAACATTTCATGCAAAGATGGGCTCAATAAAGGACAGAAATGGTATGGACTCAACAGAAGTAGAAGATATTAAGAAGAGGTGGCAAGAACACACAGAAGAACTACACAAAAAATATCTTCCTGATCAGATAACCACAATGGTGTGATCACTCACCTAGATCCAGACATCCTGGAATGTGAAGTCAAGTGGGCCTTAGGAAGTATCACTATGAACAAAGCTAGTGGAGGTGATGGAATTCCAGTTGAGCTATTTCAAATCCTAAAAAATGATGCTGTGAAAGTGTTGCACTCAATATATCAGCAAATTTGGAAAACTCAGCAGTGGCCACAGGACTGGAAAAGGTGTTTTCATTCCAATTCCAAAGAAAGGCAATGCCAAAGAATGCTCAAACTACTGCACAATTGCACTCATCTCACATGCTAGTAAAATAATACTCGAAATTCTCCAAGCCAGGCTTCAATAGTACGTGAACCATGAACTTCCAGATGTTTAAGCTGGATTTAGAAAAGGCAGAGGAATCAGAGATCAAATTGCCAACATCCACTGGATCATTGAAAAAGAAAGAGAGTTCCAGAAAAACATGCTTTGATTGTGTGGATCACAACAAACTGTGCAAAATTCCTCAAGAGATGGGAATACCAGACCACCTGACGTGCATCCTGAGAAATCTATATGCAGTTAAGGAAGCAACAGTCAGAACTGGACATGGACCAACAGACTGGTTCCAAATCGAGAAAGGAGTACATCAAGGCTGTATGTTGTCACCCTGTTTATTTAACTTATGTGCAGAGTACATCACGAGAAACACTGGGCTGGATGAAGCAGAAGCTGGAATCAAGATTGCCGGGAGAATATCAATAACCTCAGATATGCATATGACACCACCCTTATGGCAAAGCAAAGAAGAACTAAAGAGCCTCTTGATGAAAGTGAGAGGAGAGTGAAAAAGTTGGCTTAAAGCTCAACATTCAGAAACCTAAGATCATGGCATCCGGTCACATCACTTCATGGGAAATAGATGGGGAAACAGTGGAAGCAGTGATAGACTATTTTGGGGGGCTCCAAAATCACAGCAGATGGTGACTGCAGCCATGAAATTAAAAGATGCTTGCTCCTTGGAAGAAAAGTTATGACCAACCTAGATAGCATATTAAAAAGCAGAGACATTCCTTTGCCAAAGGTCTGTCTAGAGAAGGCTATGGTTTTTCCAATAGTCATGTATGGATATAAGAGTTGGACTATAAAGAAAGCTGAGAGCCAAAGAATTGATGCTTTTGAACAGTGGTGTGGGAGAAGATTCTTGAGAGTCCCTTGGACTGCAAGTAGATCCAACCAGTCCATCCTAAAGGAAATCAGTCCTGAATATTTATTGGAAGGACTGATGCTGAAGTTGAAATTCCAATACTTTGGCAACCTGATGTGAAGAACTGACTCATTTGAAAAGACCTTGATGCTGGGAAAGATTGAAGGTGGGAAGAGAAGGGGCCGACACAGGATGAAATGGTTGGATGGCATCACCAACTCAATGGTAATGAGTCTGAGTAGACTCCAGAAGTTGGTGATGGACGGGGAGGACTGATGTGCTGCCGTCCATGGGATCACAAAGAATTGGACATGATTGAGTGACTGAACTGAAATGAACTGAGATGAAGACTGGAAGAATATCATTAAAAAAAAAAAAGCAGTAGTTTTCAACCTGTACCTCCTATAAGACTAGATTTTTGATTGGAAGTTTCCATTTTCAAATCAAATATATGCAACTGCTTTGGGTCCCATTACCCTCCCATTAGTTATTTTTAAGTCCTTACATGTTCCACCCTCTGGCAATAATTGGTCCTGCAAACCATTGTGGATGATTTTAGAGTAAGGATCCTGTCTGAATACAATACTTTTGAATAACACTTGACACAAAGCTGGCAGAGTTCTTTTTTTCTTTTATTAGCGGTGTGACCTTGGACAAGTCAGTAACCACTCTAGAAATAGTTTTTCCTACCTGAAAAATAAGAGAATTGAGCTAGAAGACTAACTTCCAATTGTTGTTCTAGGAAACGGAAGAAGAGAAGAGGGAATAATATAAGCAGATTTCTGGTTTTGTTGTTCTCACTAGGACAGATCCTATTTGATTGTTTTGCATAATGACTGTTTAGATAATGAAAGAATCACAAAGTAATGCAAGTTAGGAAATCTCTGGGCTAGAAGATCATCAGGGCTCTTTCTAGTATTAACTATTTTTGAGCATCCTTCTGATCTGTAGGTTACACAAGAAATAAAGAAAAATAAACACACTCTGAGTAGTGAGATTATGGAAGATTTTTCATTTCTTTTTGTTTTTTCTCTATATTTTCAACAGTGGGCATACATAATTATTCAAAAATTAGTGCTCTTTAAAAAGTAGCTACAATGAGCATATACACTGTAACAGTCAAGAAAAACTTGATTTTAAAGAAATTTTACTGATGTCTCTAAGTTATATACTGAATAAACATAGGGGAGAGAAAGAGACAGACAGGCAGAAAAGTACACAGTTATGGGTTGATATTTTCAAAGCATAGAATTTAAAAATCATCTTATATAGATTAGAATATGAGTTATGACTTATTTTATATAACCAAGTCAGTCTCAAATTATATAAGCTTCATGTGCTTTCCATTCTTAGAAATTGTTAGGTGTAATCTGTATTCATTGAATACATACTTTAGAAAATAAGATTTTTTAATGGTTGGTCTTTAGAAAATTGAATAAAAGAAAAATTACCACTAGTATTAATTAGTAAATGAGAAATGTTACATACAGTTTAAAAAACCTCTATAGCTTAAAGCCAAGAAAATTCTTTCTCTAGTCTAGTTTTCTAACTTTTCAAAAACAATATAATATACTCAAACTCAAACTAATATTTTAAAATTGCCTCTAATAAACCATTTTCTCAAATCATTCTGGCTTTTAAAGTAATCACTATTCAAGCTCCGAAGAGCAGTAGAGCCAAAAACCATTGTTTTAGTTTTTGCTGCTTTTAAAACCAGTTTGTTTTCCTGGAACCAGTCTGCCAAAGTCTTTTTGCAGTTCAGTAGTTAAGTGAGAAACAGATTTGCCATTAAAATGCACAGTCGTGCCATCTGCATAAAGATGTATAGAGCGGTAATGACATATCCATGTTAAATCATTAATAAAAAGAGAAAAGAGGATCGGGCCCATGACTGACACTGTTGCTTAATAACTGGAAGGAGAAGGAGTGGAAGAGACAGCCCTGTGAACAGTAACAGATTGATGTCTGTCAGAGCCATTTCTTATCTTTTGACAGCGTTTGGGCCAGAGCCCACGCTCCCTACCTTCTGTAGTCAAAGCCCATGGTTCACTAGGCCAAAGCATTTTGAGAAATTAATAAAAACTATCACTTAATTCAGAATTCCCCTCAAGACATGTATTCATTAATATTAGGTTGTCATAGAGTGACATATGAAGGGTTGGCAAATTCCTTAAAGGCTTTTCATATGTGGAACTCATGTGTGTTTCCCTCATCAGCATCTTTAAGCCTTCTAAATACTTATTATCAGAATTAACCACCACACTGATAGGCTTTATTGCGTGATTTCTTATGTTATTTTATGCTGGGGAAATAGCGTTTCTGAGGGTAACTAAATGAGTCATGAATTAAATAATTGGTATAGAATATACATTTCAAATTTAGGAAATGTCTTTGAAAAGGAAAAATGGGGCAGATAAATGAATTTTACTTTGGGCTAAAAAAGTAATGCTATTTGATCTTCATTTTTCTGGTGGTAAAGTCAGTGAACCATATATATTGTGATATATGAAGTTACAGGATAAATTGTAGATAAAATGCCTCTGGCCCTTAGGAGTTAACAATTTAAAGGGAAATCTTAACCCATAAGAAAGATGGATAATCCAAGCATCAAAAATATATAAAGGAGTTCAAAACAAATTCTGGCTGCTCACAATGTATATACATCTACAGGCTGTCCCATAAGATCTATGGGAGTCTGGAACTGATGGGAGTAAAAAGGTTTAAGTGGCATTAGTCTGGAAAGATTTTTTAAAAGACATAAATTGGGGGGAATACTGACTATTTTGATAGTCTAAATTCACCTTCTACTATAGATATTAGTCATAGATTATAAAGTTCATGGTTGTATAGTTCAACATTCAGTGAGACCTGAAAATATCTGTTATCTTTTCTTGCCTACATCTGCTATCATTTCCTCTGTGATATAAATAAATATGTGCTATAGGATGACCATATGTCTGCAGGTCAAGGGCTCTAAGTGCTTGTCTCCCTCGGACACTAACTAGTTGAGTGATAGTAAGCAAGTCAGTCTCCTTCTTCCTCAGATTTTCCTATCATAAATTTAGATCCCTTTTAGCCCTTGCATTCTAGAATTCTACTGTGTTAATAATGATCTTACAGTTGTGGGGATAATGTGTACATTAAAACCCTTCCCTGACCATTCTAAAAGCTTTATAAATGCCTGTTAGAGGGCTCCATACAAGTGCACAGCACATATATTAATAAAAAGGAAATCATCAGGCTTCCCTTCCCCAGCTGATTACTCTGAGAGATCCCAGTCATATACCAGGAACTGTGCTTGGCATGGTGACACAGAGAGACCCAGTTCCTGTATTTATGGAGCTTCTAGTTCAGTGGGAGACATTAAATACTTGAGGGAAGAAACAAGTCCATAACTGCTAGTTATGTTAACTGATTTGGAAAAAGTATATGTTTCTAGGGGGCTTCCTAAGTGGTGCTAGTGGTAAAGAATCTGCCTACCAATACAGGAGATGTGAGAGACATGGGTTCAATCCCTGGGTTGGGATGATCCCCTGGAGGAGGGCATGGCAACCCACTCCAGTATTCTTGCCTGGAGAATCTCATGGACAGAGGAGACTGGAGAGGTCGATGGTCCATAGGCTCACAAAAAGTCAGACATGAATGAAGTGACTTAGCATGCATGCATAAGGTTCAAGGAGAAATTTACCTCAAGCTGGTTAAATTCTAGCTGGAATTTACTGGGGGAGAATCCATGTGGGGTTATTTTTGAGGTATAATTGACATATAACACTATATTAGTGTCAGGTATATAACATAATGACTCATTTTTCATATATATATTGAGAAATGATCACTACCAGATCATATGGCAATTCTATTTTTATTTTTTGGGGGAACCACCATACTGTTTTCCATAGTGTGTTAGTCGCTCAGTAATGTCCAACTCTTTACGACCCCATGGACAGTAGCCCACCAAGCTCCTCTGTTCATGGGATTCTCTAGACAAGAATACTGAAGTGGGTTGACATGACCTTCTTCAGGGGAGCTTCCTGACCCAGGGATCAAAGCCAGGTCTCCCTCATTGAAGGTGGATTCTTTACCCTCTGAGCCACTTGGAAAGCCTCATTTTCTATAGTGGTTGTACCAATTTACATTCCCACCAACAGTACACAAGGGTTCCCTTTTCTCTATATCCTTGCCAGTACTGTTATTTGTCTTTTTGATAATAGCCATTCTGGCAGGTAGTGGCTTCCCTGGTGGCTCAGATGCTAAAGAGTCTGCCTGCAGTATGGGAGACCTGATCCCCTGGAGAAGGAAATGGCAACCCACTCCAGTATTCTTTCCTGGAAAACCCCAAGGATGGCAGAGGCTGGCAGGCCTATAGCCCAGTGGATCACAAAGAGTCGGACACAACTGAGTGAACATGTCCAGTCTGACAGGTGTGGGTGATATCTCACTGTGGTTTTGATTTGCATTTCCCAGATGATTAGTGATGTTGAGTATCTTTTCCTATATCTGTTGGCAGTGTGTATTTATTTCTTCTTTGGAAAAATGTTTATCCAGATTCTCTATTTTTTAAAATTGTACAGTCTTTTATTTTATTTTTAATTGGAGGACAATTACTTCGCAATATTGTGATAGTTTCTCCCATACATCAACATGAATATGCCACTCTGCCTATTTTTTAATTGGATTATTTGGTTTGTTGCTATTGAGTTGTAGGAGTCCTTTGACCTGAGATGTATAGTATAAAATATGCAGGATATTTGCATAGGTATAATATGTGTATGTATGTACAGTATACGCAAGAGATAATTGGGTGCTAAGATTCAGGGTGGAGAGAGTGCCAAAGTGTGTAACAAAAAGGAAACAGAAAGTGCAAAAGCTCCAGACATACTAAAGAAGCTAAAATAAGGTTATTGTCACTCCCCAAGGGAGTAGTAGTAGTAGTAGAAGAGAGTTAGGCAGGGGCCACATTATGCAAGGGTTTGCAGGCTAGAATATAAATACCATTGTGATTAGTGGCTGAGAAATACTTCTAAAAAATTCCTAGGAATTTATGGAACACTTTCCACTTCTGTGATAGGAAGAAATAATGGACACTATCTTGGACGCTGTATTGACTTCATTTCTCTCTGAGTATCCTCTTTAATGAAGGAGCAGCTTGCTTACCAGCAAACAGAATGCTTGGAGAGTTTTCTGAATATTATGAACAGAGTTAAGAAATAATAGTAACAGATGAGAGTCTGAGGCTCAATCATGTTTACCTGAAGTTGCCATTTTCATTAAAAAAGCATGCACATCAACAAAAGATGGTTATCAGAACCATTCTAAAGTGCAGAATTGCCTTCCTTTCCCTTATTGTTTTATTTGGCTAAAGGACAGACCCAAAATACATTCCCTGAACAACCTGTATGTTGAACATTCTGAAAGATGTCAGATCCTTGCTATTCAAAGTGAGTTCTGCAGACCAGTGGCATATTGAAGAGTATGTTAGAAATGCAGAATCTCAGCTGCCAAACCTGACCCACTGAATCTTAAACTGTATTTAAATCAAGATATTCAAGAAAATTTTTGTACACACTGAAGTTCAAGAAGTGCTGCTTTAGGTACTGGGAATAAATGAATTTAAAATAATATATAAATTAGAGGATCGAGAGGAAATTTAAAAATAGCTTCCTTGTAGTTAATTATCATTTTAATGTAAAATATCCTGAACACTTTCATTAATTCAATTTTAATTATTGTTATGGAAAATGTTTCACTAGGAAACAATTACTCTAGGCACAGTGCCAACAGTTTCAAGGTTTAAAATTTACTCAAAACGCAGCAAAATATTTTGAGTGTATACATATTTCCTTGTAGGGTAGAAATAGCCATGCTAAATATCAAATATTGAAATATCAATTATTGAAATTGTTCACAATGGTTAAGGGAAAGCAACTGTTCAACGGTGTGTCTTTTTACTAAAATGATTGTTAAGTAATTGTTCAGCCTTTAAGACCCTTATAGAGAAAATTTACAACTATTTATGGAATTCACGTTTGAAATTTTCAAGAGTATTTGGACTTATTTGGAGCTCAAGTTTATATAATAAAAACACATTCTTAACAATTTATTTAACTAAATTTGGAGCTCCAAGCTTTCAATGGATGTATGAATCATAAGAGCCTTGCCAGATGTTTTGGAGTGTGGAATTCAAAACGCATTAGCAGCATGGCACGTCATGAAGTTTGATGCAAAACATTTCTTCTCTCTTTCCAAAAAGCCTTGTTTGGTTTCTATTGTAAACCATGAACTATGGTGACAGTTCATAGCTCTAGGGAGACATCTAAAATCCTTAAGTAGTATCTACCCAGACAGTGGAAATATGAGGCAATTATCTACACAATCAATGTCATAAAAAAGCTTGCCCACCTGGCCATATCCAGAAAACCAAGTCCAAAATCTATTTACCTGTTAAAGTTTATTTCGTTGTTTTTTATGCCTAATATTCAGTAGACAATCTCTTGATCCTTCTTCCATTTTTATCCGTTCATATCAACAGATGACCTTCTCTATTATTTACAAAGAAAACACAATTAACTAGAAAAATCTTCTGAAAAGTCCCATAGTTTTACCAACACAACGATCAGAATCTCTATTTCTCTGGATACTGCTATCAGTTCAGTTCAGTCCCTCAGTTGTGTCAGACTCTTTGCGACCCCATGAATCACAGCATGCCAGGCCTCCCTGTCCATCAACAACCCCCGGAGTTCACTCAGACTCACGTCCATCGAGTCAGTGATGCCATCCAGCCATCTCATCCTCTGTCGTCCCCTTCTCCTCCTGCCCCCAATCCCTCCCAGCATCAGAGTCTTTTCCAATGAGTCAACTCTTCGCATGAGGTGGCCAAAGTACTGGAGTTTCAGCTTTAGCATCATTCCTTCCAAAGAAATCCCAGGGTTGATCTCCTTCAGAATGGACTGGTTGGATCTCCTTGCAGTCCAAGGGACTCTCAAGAGTCTTCTCCAACACCACAGGTCAAAAGCATCAATTCTTTGGCACTCAGCCTTCTTCACAGTCCAACTCTCACATCCATACATGACCACTGGAAAAACCATAGCCTTGACTAGACAGACCTTAGTCGGCAAAGTAATGTCTCTGCTTTTCAATATGCTATCTAGGTTGGTTATAACTTTTCTTCCAAGGAGTAAGCATTTTTTTAATTTCATGGCTGCAGTCACCATCTGCAGTGATTTTGGAGCCCCCAAAAATAAAGTCTGATACTGTTTCCACTGTTTCCCCATTTATTTCCCATGAAGTGATGGGACTGGATGCCATGATCTTCGTTTTCTGAATGTTGAGCTTTAAGCCAACTTTTTCACTCTCCTCTTTCACTTTCATCAAGAGGCTTTTTAGTTCCTCTTCACTTTCTGCCATAAGGGTGGTGTCATCTGCATATCTGAGGTTACTGATATTTCTCCTGGCAATCTTAATTCCAGCTTGTGTTTCTTCCAGTCATACTGCCTTTGAATCTTCTCTCTCAGCTTGTAAATTTGTCCCAGTATTCAAGGTTGAGGGCAAGAAGAGAAGGGGTGACAGAGAATGAGATGTTGGATGGCATCACTGACTCAATGGACTTTAGTTTGAGCAAACTCAGGGATATACTGAAGGACAAGGAAGTCCTGGTGTGTTGCAGTTCATGGGGTCACATATAGTCAAACACAATTTAGCAACTGAACAACAACAGCAACAGTATTTAATAGCATCAAATTTGATACAAAATAGTGGGCTTTTAATAAAAGTATAAGATGAAGGCTTTATTCTCAAGCATTTTAAAAACAAATATAACACATTCAAGTATCTTCTTTTGATACTGTGATCCCTTGAAGATGTCATTTATTTTTCCCACTTCTTTTAGAAATAGACTTCTTGAAAGAGAAATGAACACACTTCAACTCCTTTAAAACATGAATTCTCATAAAAACTGGTGATTTATATATATTAAATTGCTTTTTTCAGTACAAGGCATGCCTAAGTAGTAATGTGGAAAAGTAATCTATAACGATAATCTGGCATTTATTGAGAGTTGCTATCTTTTAAGTCGGAGAAGGCAATGGCAACCCACTCCAGTACTTTTGCCTGGAAAATCCCATGGAAAGAGGAGCCTTATAGGCTGCAGTTCATGGGGTCGCTAAGAGTCGGACATGACTGAGCGACTTCACTTTCACTTTTCACTTTCATGAATTGGAGAAGGAAATAGCAACCCACTCCAGTGTTCTTGCTTGGAGAAACCCAGAGATGGGGGAGCCTGGTGGGCTGCCATCTATGGGGTTACCCAGAGTCGGACATGACTGAAGTGACTTAGCAGCAGCAGCATCTTTTAAGTATTGTGTTAACTGCTTTAAGTATTTTTACTTAATTCACACAATAATCCTATGAGGTGTTCTCATCATTACCTTTATTTCTTGACACAGAAATGGAGGGAGATAACTTGCTCAAAGTCACACAAGTAAGGGGTGGATTTACGATGTGAATGTCGACAGACATAATTTTAGAGTTCAAGTTCTTACCCAGATCCTACCTTCTGAATGGCCCTGTGATACGGTAAGTTCAGAACATCACTTGTATCTAGTATTTCCAGCAGTATTTCCCTTAGATCAAAGAAAGAAGAGCCCTCATCTGGATTCCACACCCAGCTCTATTGTAAATCTTCCCCACAGTGTACGGTATCTGCTTTGCAAATGGGGCGTATCACCCAAAGGATAGGTCCTCCCCTCTAAGGATAACTGGCATACCTGAATCTTGAATTGCCTTCCCAATAGCCTTTGTGCCACTTCTAAGCCATACACAGGCATCTTTTTCAGATCTGTTCTCTCAAGCAAGACCATGGTGTCAGAATCTGTACTTCTAGCTATGCCTGGGTGCTGCCAAGGGATGTCCACAAGGGATGTCTCCGCCCTACCACATTGTAGCACAGAAATCCAAGGAATCTAAAGAGTCTAAAATCTGGCCTCCAGGTAACAAACAGAATGGACAATTTTTCTAAGTAGGGCAGAGAACATTTTAGCTTACATCTGCTTAAGCTTGACTGAAAACCCTTAAATATTTAGACATATGGTATAAGGGCCCCAACTTTCTGTTTGTCCCAGTTGTTAGGAGTGGGCCTGGATTTAGAGTTCTTTTTTTTTTTTGCCTTTTAAAACTACAAGAGACTGAATGCCACAAAGGTTGTTATTTTTTTTCATGTCTATCACAATATTATGCATCTTAGAACAGTATTTTCTAGATTTTAGTATGTACAAGAATCACTTGGAGCAATGACTATCCAAATTTAATGTGAATAGGAATCACCAGCTTGTTAAATTGCAGGTATGAGTCAGTAGGTTGCAGGTGGGGCCTGAGAGTCTGAATTTTTAACAAGCTCCCAGGTGATGCTGATCCTCGGTCTTTGGACCACATTTGGAGAATTGAGGACCTACAGTACTTGTTTAAAATGCAAATTCTTGGGCATAACCTTCAGAAATTCTCATTAAGGTGATCTAAAGGGGACCCAGATGGAGAGCAAAACAGAATTTTTAAGAAGCAACATAGGTGGTGCTGGTCTGTAGCTCATATTTTAAGAACAAGTGCTTTAGAACATGCTTCTTAAACTGTACTATGCATAAAGCTGACTGGAGAAATTGTCAAAGACCAAGATTCTGAGTTATTTAGAGGCTGTATATCTGATGGGCTTCCAAGTGACGTTAGAGCTACAGATCTGCTGACCACACTCCGAACAGTGAAATAGAAGGGAGCATCTCGGGCTCTTCAACAGCCATTTTGAATACAAGTTATTTGATTGAGAAGCAAAAAGTGAGAAGGTGATTTGTGGTGTTCTGTCTGTGGACAACATTCTCACTCCTTTGCTCCACAAACTTCATATAAATAACTTCAGAGCCTTTGTGTGACTTTAGATTTGCTAATGGCCCCTTTCTTGAATTTTTTCTCAAATTTGGTCCTTCTTCTGTCGCTGCTGTCAGTAACAACTGGGCTGATACTTTTTGTCAATGTTTCCAAGAAGTGTCTGTGTATTATCCAATAACCTGAATAGATGAGACTTATCAGACATTTGGAAAAGAAAGGATACTTTAGTGTGGGAATGGAGTTTCCATCTTATGAGCCCACTCAGTGAACATTGTGAAAGGTTATTAATCTTATAAATGGGAATGTACGGAGGACTAATTCAGATACTGGGATTTCCTGGAAGAATCCATTTTAAAGCCTGAATCACGATTTGTTGATTAACTTAAACAATTAACAATAATTGTTAATCAAACAATTAACAATAATTGTTAATCAAACAATTAACAATAGGCACAGTCTGAGAGGAGTTTTGTTTTGTTTTTTGCTGCAGAAGCGAGTCTGAGTAGCTGGGGCCTAAGGAAGACATCCTGGGTAACTTCTTTCATCCCACTGATCTGGTGGGGCTGCCGGGGCTCTTCTCATGCCTCTTCTGCAAGGCCCAGGGTCATCCCTCTGAGAACTCAAAAGCTGCACATGTCACCCTGATGTGAGAAACACGAGCTTTATCGAAGGGGATAAGGTCAAACGTGCCAGCAAAAACATACACCACGTATGAATCTCAACACTCCCTAAGAGAGCAATTCTGACTCTTCCTCAGTGTTCTAAATCTTCAGTGTAAAAGATCCTATGTCAAATAAGTTAAGGCTGTAGATTTATTCACATTTATACACATTTGTAAAGGTAAATGGTCTAACCCATGTGAATTTTCTGATGCTGAGTAAGCCTTGAACTCAAAAGCTTTGGCACATTCATTTGTAAGGTTTCTCTCCAGTGTGAATTCTCTGGTGGATAATGAGATGAGACCGCCACCTAAATATTTTCTTACATTCCTTACATTTGTGAAGTTTCTTTACAGTATTAACTCTCCAACGACTCGCATGGGTGGAAGCCTCCTGTATTCATGTACCACTGGCATGAGTATGGATCCTCTGGTGGTCGATGAGGTATGAGCTCCGGCTGAAGGCCTTCCCACACTCACTGCATCCGTAGGGCTTCACCCCGGCATGGATAATCTGGTGCTGGACAAGGGTGGAATTCTGGCTGAAGGCCTTCCCACACTCACTGCACTTATACAGCCTCTCACCTGTGTGTACCCTCTGGTGTATTGTGAGCTCTGTGCTCATGCTGAAGGCTTTTCCACATTTGAGGCACTCGTAGGGTTTCTACCCCTTATGGACCCTCTGATGTTAAATGAGGCTCAAGCTCTGGCCGATGGGCTTCCTGCAGTCACTGCACTCGTTTGGCTTCTCCCGGGTGTGAATTCTCTGATTCTAACTCTAAGAGGGGTTACTGCTACTGCTACTGCTAAGTCACTTCAGTCATGTCCGACTCTGTGGGACCCCATAGACGGCAGCCCACCAGGCTCCTCCATCCCTGGGATTCTCCAGGCAAGAACACTGGAGTGGGTTGCCATTTCCTTCTCCAATGCATGAAAGTGAAAAGTGAAAGTGAAGTCGCTCAGTCGTGTCTGACTCTTAGTGACCCCATGGACTGCAGCCCACTAGGCTCCTCTGCCCATGGGATTTTCCAAGCAAGAGTACTGGAGTGGGGTACCATTGCCTTCTCCCTAAGAGGAGTTAGACTGTGCCTATTTACAGGGCCAGTTTTTCTAGTGTTTGTGATCCAATTAGTGACAGGCAGTGTCCACAGAGTAGCCCATAAAGGTGAATTAAATTAATTCAGGGATGGATAACGAAGAAGAGCTTGACTTTCTGCAGGGCCCAGAGATGCTGCCTTACTGAGGCCTGAAACACCCGGGGACAGTCTGCATTCCACATACAGAGGCAAGGTCCTTAACACTGAACTAGCTTCTTTAAAGAAAAATTTGCTATACTAGGTTTATAAGTTGGGACATCTATTAAAAATTGTATAATATCTTACATGGTGTTGCAAGTTTTAATATCTCCTCACATCTGCCTGCTTTTAAATTACTGGAACACACACAAAAGATTCATTAAACATAAAACAACAATAAAACTCAAGGGCAAGGGAACTGCATGAAAAGAATGCTGCTGCTGCTGCTGCTGCTGCTGCTGCTAAGCCACCTCAGTTGTGTCCGACTCTGTGCGACCCCATAGATGGCAGCCCACCAGGCTCCCCCATCCCTGGGTTTCTCCAGGCGAGAACACTGGAGTGGGTTGCCATTTCCTTTTCCAATGCATGAAAGTGAAAAGTCAAAGTGAAGTCACTGAGTCGTGTCCAACTCTCAGCCACCCCATGGACTGCAGCCTACCAGGCTCCTCTGCCCATGGGATTTTCCAGGCAAGAGTACTGGAGTAGGGTGCCATTGCCTTCTCCAGAAAAGAATGCTACAATCAAGCAAATTCTTTAAGCTGGTGGAAAACAATCTTTTTTCTATAATTATACATAAAGCAGTCAGATCGACCTTTCTACCAGTGATAGTTTATTGAAATGATAGAATGGTAAATCAATAGAACATACTTGATTCTGAAGGATACTACCTCAAAATTTTTGAAATATCCTTCAAATTTAATGACAAAATACAAGATTTTCTTTAATTTATATCAGAGATATTTCACATATTTTGATGTCTAGAAACAAGAAATTTAGAGCCCTTCAAACTCATTTATGCCAAGGTTGTCAATGTGTGGTCCCCAGGCCAGTAGTATCAGCACAATTTGAGATTTTGTTAGAAATGCAAAATTTCTGGCTACAACCCTGACCAAAAGGGGTCAGCCCAGAAATTTGTGTTTTAAAAAGCCTTCCAATGATTCTGGCATTGGGTCAAATTTCAGAGGCACTAATCCACGTTGGTCCTTTCGATTTAATTAATTCAACAGGTATTCCTTGTACACCTTAAGGGAAGAAGCATAAACTCTAGCCCAGAAGAGATTTTATTGGAAAAATTTGATCATGAATATGGAAATTCAAGATAACATTAGAATTCATTTAGACTCCACACCAAAACTTCAGGTAGATTTTTAAGCAGGGTTTTTGTGTGTGTGTGTTTTAACTTTTCCACTGAATATGAATAAGAGGAAATAACTTTAGCACCTAAAATGGGATAAGCAGCAGAGTCCCTTTTGCCCTCATAATGAGGCTTCTCTGACCGTAGGGGAGGGTTCTGGAATAAAATCAATTATCTAGAAAGCTGGTAAGAAAAGTGAACAATTTGCAAGTGCAAAGGTAAAATTGACATAAGATATTATTAAAAAACAAACAAACAAAATTAGAGTAACCCACCCAGACAAGGGGATGGGGAGTGGGAATGTAGGCGCAGAAGGAAAGCCTGCCTTTCTGTCCTTAAGGAGTTCTCCTCATCATCAATTTACCCCATACCATGGGCTTTGAGACAAGCAGTATTCTCTTAAATGACAGAAATAATAATGAATGAAGGTGAGAGAGTTATTTCACAGCATTAGTGATCTCAATTGAACTGTCTGGCATTTATTATTTACAGTATTTCTCACATTAATTTTTGGCACATTAGTATGTTAGTAGATTTCATACCATGGGCAGAAAAGGTTTTTGAATATAATTTATTTCATGAAAGCTAAAAAGTTCACACTGATTTATAAGTGTACAATGGAATAAGATTCAATGAGCCTTGATGAGACAAAGCTGAAATTATTCAGAATCAGGAGCCTGAAATATTATAGGCAGTTTGTTCATCTCTGAAATCTCATACTGTTATTTAAATTCCTCTAAGTTCATTAATCCCATTTAATAGCAGCTGATGCAAATCCACTTGGACTTTGGGGAGGAAAAAAATAATGGGCCATAATGCCCTTGAGCCACAGAAAATAATATAATTATTTTCACTTTGCAAGAGGTCACAAATGAAGAGTTTGAGATTTTGAGCTGCCATAACTACAAATTTAGCAAAAAGTAGGCATTTAATGATAGAGTTCACTTTGGTGGTTTAGGTTTTATTTTGAATGTTTGTTTTGTCTTAAAAACACTAATGCTGAAATGTTGTCTCAAATCTTTATTTTCAAATTACTTATTATATTACCATAAATTATAGGGTGCAGTAAAGGCCAGATTTAAAAGAAAGCACACTTTGCTGTCTCATTTTCCTATAAATAACATGACACTTTATGAAATAAGAATTATTATAAAAGTTTCCCTCTTTTTTTTCTCCTATAACTCCAGTTGCAAGCACCGAGCTAATGGCCTTGCTCCAAGTAGCTCAGTGGACTATTCCAAATATAGGAGCATAATGGGTAGAGGTTACCTGTAGGAAGTCTGAGAAAAATGGTAATCTATAATTTCACCACAATTATAATGTTTCCCTTAAATAAGAGTTAAGTCCATGGGGTGAGTGCTAACAAATACCTTTTAAAGATGCTCTTATTACTTCCATTGTTTTGATGCTTGTGCACTTTCCACGTATGCTATTAGAAGCAGTAAAAGACCTGAGCTTTGGCCCTTGGGGTTTGGAGATGGTGGTTAACAATCAAGTAGAGGTCTCAGCCCATCAGCCCATCATCCCATCCTCAAGGGTAGAGTACATCGTTATCTAGAGGGCCAGGCCAGGCCACATTTACAGGAAACAAAACCAGTGGAGTTAAGAGACTCTTTGTCAGGATTAACCAGGCCTTCATCTAACACCCTCAGAAGAGGAAATAATGTTTTGCTTCATTGGGATGACTCAGAGAAAATCTTTCTTTTCTTTCCCCAATAAAGAGATAATAGATAAAAATTTCAGCTTTAGTGGGTTTATGTGTAAATTCTATTTTGTCTGTTTTATACCCCACCTTTGAGAAAGTAAAGTTTACAAGTAAAACTCTCTCTTGGGTAAAGAACCCAACAGGTCATACCAACAGCCGTGTTGGAATCTCCTGGATGGAAAATGGTACAGGTCCCCAGAATCAAAGAAGAACATGTGAGTGGCACATTTAAAACAAATGATGGGTAGTGAGTGAGATGAGCACCTCTGTAATTAAACCTGTAATTTCAAAGGATGAGAGACACTGTTATGTTAGCAGGCTTCAGAATCTCTGTCTATCAAATATCTTGGGGACAAAAGCAGGGTTTGTCTGGGGGGAGATATTCATGGGATCAGTGAAGAGAGGGAACAGTAAAACGCAGACAACTCTCCCAGGTGGGTTTATTGGTTTATTTCAGGAGAGTCCTTCTTCTGTCCCCACTGTCACACACTGTACTATTATGGATTGTGATTAGGGATGGGATCATACATTTTGCCAAGTTTAAAACCCACACAAAATTGTAGGGTTAGAGTCTGGAACAAAACTCTAACTTCTTGGTGTGGAGTTTTTCTACTTATGGTAAAATGTGGCTTCCGGGAGGGTGAGTTAAGATGCCTCAAAGGGAAAAAATTCTTCCAAAGGAACATTTTGATAATTCAAGTGTAAATAAATATAAATCCAAAACACATTTTTAATTAAAGGGAAATTGCTTAGAAAAATACATTTATATCCACTCCCCTTCCACACATACTCACAATCCCCTCCAAATAAAGTTCAAAAGGGGTAGCGTTGGAGAGGGAGGGCTTATAAACCCACACTGGATTGCTAGTTTCAGATAGTGTCTCTGGGAGTCAGGCTTTTTGAATACACATAAGACATTATTAAAGTACATATATAATAAGTATATAATAAGGTACATATATAATAAGTATAAAGACATATATAATAAGTATAAAGACTTATTATTAAAATTCAAAAATGTATTGTTCCAAATCACAATATGCTATGTTGTGCTTAGTCAGTTGTGTCTGAATCTTTGTGACCCCATGGACAATAGCTTGCCAGGCTCCTCTGTCCATGGGGATTCTCTAGGCAAGAATACTGGAGTAGGTTGTCATGCCCTCCTGTCGGGGATATCCCCAACGCAAGGATCGAACCCAGGTCTCCTGCATTGCAGGCAGAGTCTTTATCATCTGAGCCACTAGAGAAGCCCAAGAATACTTAAGTGGGTAACCTATCCCTTCTCCAGGGGACCTTCCCAACCCAGGCTCTCCTACACTGCAGGCAGATTCCTTACCAGCTGAACTACCAGGGAAGCCCTCCAAATCACAATAAATCACATTAAATAAAATAAAAGCAACTGGTTATGAAACTTACATTGTTATTTCCCCACATTAAACATACCTAAATTTTTGTACCTTTATCTCAAGAACCTGATCTTTTCATAACCAGGTTTTCCACTTACCAAGAAATCCCTATACTTTGAAAGCCACAATTCCTTTGCATTTCACCTGCTTCTGTTACCATTCTATCACACAAAGGCACTTGAATTACTGGATATAAAATATGAAGATTTAGTTTTAGCTTTGTTCTTTCTTTTAAGCTTTCTATCCTTCTCGTGGCTTTTGCGGTATCTTGTAATTATGCTTCATAATATGCTTTCAGGCCCATCTTCTCCATATATAGATATATAAAAATATATATAATAAGCAACCATTCAAAAGGAAAGAAGATAGGAACAATGAGGAAGGAAAAATTTGAAAAGAAGTATTCAGTTACCCTCAAACATTTATACTATCTATAGTCTAGTATGTTTTTCTTTAAACCCGGCTTCAAAGGAAACCTAAAGACACTGATACATAACCTCTTGGAGAGCTCTCACCAGCTACCTACAAGGACAAGCAGAATTTAGTATTTGTTTCACCATTTGAACAAGAAAGGCCAAAGGAATTTTCGCTTGTGGAAAGAAAGTAATCAAAAGAGCACGTAGAAATTAGCCTTGAATTTTTATTCTACTGTGTTTTCTTATAATGTCCTTCTACACCCATATAGAAATCTGTCTCCTGCACTAAATCGAGCTTGAGAAGGGGCTGTGTCTTAATCCTTTTGATTTTCTCATATAACCTGAAACTTACAAGACATGCTCAATAATGTATTTGAAAAAATAATTTTGAATATGTTTTGTGTGTGTGCATGCATGTTCCTCTTCTAGGCCCTGAAGTGACAAGAGAAACTATCCTTTGAAATTCTCCAAAGTATCTAGGGCTGTTGTGAGCAAAAATATCAGAGTTGAATCTACACTGAAGTCAATCAGGTGTCTGTTTACACAGAACATAACCAAAAATCGACTCAAATATTTTGGTATCTAAATTGAAAAGGCTTATTATCACATTTACCATCTGATTTATGATCATTTTCTTAATAATATTAAGAATAGAGTTTGTTTAAGACAAGATAGGCTTGTGGTCTGATTTTGGTTTTAATTACTAATGGTACTTACCAATAATAATAATGAGTTTGTAAAATGCATTTAGAAACTCTTTTAAATGGAACAAATACTTTTTTGTTCCAGTTTGGAACCATATGTAGTCCAAAGGCAAAAATCAATAAATTGGTTTGATTCGCTCATCTAGACTTTGAATGTATTATTTTTATTTATATTTAAATCCTAAGAAACTCAGTAAAAGTACATTTTTAGGGTCTCAAAACAGTTTTACTTTTTATTGAGAGAAACAATTTAGAAATCTAAGGTTATATAAGAAATCAGAGCTAAATCTTTATTTAAAATTTTAAATTTCAATCTATTCTTTGTGATGGGGTTGGGAAGATTTTTATTATCTTAAATTAATATTTGGCATTTAACATCAATATACAGAGAAAACCCTAAGCTTCTGCTTTTAAAGGAAAAAAAGTATTTAAGTTTTTTCTTTTCTTTTTTCTTTTTTGGCCATTTAGTGCTTACCATCACACTAATTGGGATATAATTTAGGAAGAACAATGAAGACTTATGATTCCTTTTTTCTTTAACTGAATTTCTCCTTTTTGAGTTAATGATTAAACACATTGCACAGCATAATAGGGGGAAAATGAGATTTCCCAGGCAATGAATGGCTTCCTGATAGGTTACAAATTTATTATGAACAGATAAGCTACTGTATTTTCAACTGGACAGTCAAAATATCCTTTTACTTCAAAGGAAAAGGAGCAGTAATTGAATGACTTAACTCACTTCATATTTATGACTATTTCCACATTACAGAATACAGTCAGACATAGTCATATTCTATGAACTAAACCCATTTCTTTCTGCATGGAACTTACTACATGAAGAGACATATTGTACAGCAGAAAAAAATGAGAAGCATATAAGAATCAGGTCAATAGCGATAAACCATTTTTGCTAAGTATTCAGTTATCCTCTGAATAGAATTAAGACTATCTTGATTATCTTTTCTTAGAATCATCTTCTTTGCCCATAGCATTTATATATCCACATCTTTGTATTTAAAGGCATTTGAGGACTTCCCTAGTGGCTCAGGGGTAAAGAATCTGCATGTCACTGATCCCTGATTCGGGAAGATCCCACCTGCCACAGAACAGCTAAGCCAGTGTGACACAAATATTGAGCCTGTGCTCTAGAGCCCGGGAACTGCAACTACTGAGTCTGCACCACAACTACTGAAGCCTTCACACCCGAAAGCCTGTGCTTCATGGCAAGAGAGCCCACTGCAATGAGAAGCCACTGCAGTGAGGAGCCTGCGCACCAGAACTAGACAGTAGCCCCTGCTCTCTGCAACTAGAGAAAGCCTGCACAGCAAGGAAGACCCAGTACAGCCAAAAATAATAAATAAAATAATATTTTAAATAAGCAAATAAAGGCATTTGATTTCTCTTTAAAGAGACTGAGGAATATGAGATTAGACATACATGAACACCAAGCTAAAGATGTGAATAACAACCCAAGGGTAAACAAAAAAAGTAAAATGTTGTTTGGAAATTAAGGACTTGAGAAAACAATGAGATGGCAGACAAATTTGTGAATCTGTGCTTGCAAATGTTTGGGAGGGCACATGGTAGTGATCAAACCATGTAATTCTGCTGTTGAAAGGGTCTTTGTCTCAATCATGTGTAGCAACCCTCAAGCCAAGAGCCATGAAGACATTCAGATGCTAGTGGAGACAATGAGGTTAAATTTTTCCATTGGGCACAGACATATCTAACACCAGGCTTTGATTAGCCTCATTGTTATCATTATTTAACACTGATAAAATGCCAATGAGGTACTTCATGATGAATAAAACATCAACTGGTCTTGATGAGTCCTACTTGTTTTTCTGTAAAGGGCAAATCCAGATACGAACCACTGGGATAAGAACCAAATTGATTTATCCTTCAAAATTTGAATATAATGCATGAGGCCTTTGTTTGAAATTCTTGAATCTATGATTAAATGATCCAAATCACACTCCTGCCAAATAGTATGGTGTCTATTGCAGGTGCCCTAATTTTCTTAGGCTTGTTCTCAATTTATATATGTAAAAACTATGTCTCAAGGAGTCTTACATTTGGGAAGCAGAGTGCTATTAATTCAGAGGGATAGAAAGTTAGTACCTATGAATATTTACATTGATATACAAAAGGCAGGTCTAGAAGAGCTTCATAGTGACAGTCTACTTCTTTGAGTGATATTTATTGAGATTATACTGTTAGTGACAAACAAGACATTATTACTGACCTCAAGAACTCACGATCTAGTTGTGGGGGCAAACTTCCGTCTCCTGCATTGGCAGGCAGATTCTTTACAACTAGCGCCCCCTGGGAAGCACTTCCAGGGATACAAACATGTAAAGGCAGCACTGCAGTTTCAAGGAGTAGGAAACTGCACACCTGAGTACCCTTAACAGCTAAGTGCGACCTAAGGAGAGGGAATTCTCTCCTGAGGGAGACTGAGCTGAATCTTAAAAGTCTAACAGAAATTAGCCTGTCCAAAGGCTGAGGATAGGGTGTTCAAACAGAGGGATATGGTAATAGACAAATAATAGAAACAAAGGAGAACTTGGAGCATGAGGGCAACTTGCCAATACAAGTTGGTAGGCTGGGGCATGCAGGGGAGTAGTCTGAGACGAGGCCAGAGCAATGGAGGCAATTCCAGAGGACTTGGTAAGAGGCTTTGGGATATACACTGACGCCACTGGTAACCTTTTGAAAGCTTGCAAGTAGGTGTCAGGAATCAGTTTTACTTTAAAAAAAAAAAAACGCCCCCAATTTTTTTTTTAAATTACCATATAGTCAATTTTTGAAGACAATAAGACTGGAATGATTGGAAAGGAATGACTAGTATTTTAGCTTATTTTGAGATCTCATCACCTTTTCTCTCTTCAGTTTTAAAATACCTGAAAGTACTAATATCATCATGCCTTATTGGAATGTATCCTCATTCAGGCATTGGGCTTATAGGAAAGGCATAAGAATCATGATAATTCCAGATAATGAAAACAAAGAAGGTAGGAATTCCTTGATGGTCCAGTGTTTAGGATGCTGTGCTCTCACTTCTGAGGACCGGTGTTCAGTCACTGATTGGGGAACTAAGATCCCACAAGCTGAAGCATAGCCAAAAAATAAAAGGCAAAAAAGTAGGTAATGTGTTCCTCCACAGGCTATTTGGCAAGTTGCTTTGTTCTCATTTCATCATAAAGATCATTGTCACAGTTTCTTTACTGGGGTTTATTTGTTAAGTCTTTTTTTTTGATGTAACCATAAATCATCATTTTCATGGTCCCTTTTCAACAGCTTTATTATGACCAGCAGCTATTAATAGTAATATTCCTTTTTTATCACATGAAAAATGATAAGCATATATGTATATTATTGCATTAAATCCTCCAATAACCCTAATGAGGTTGATGCCACCATCACATCATATCCTCATTTTACATATGAAGAAACTGAGACTTAAAGAAATTATGTGATCTGCTCCCTGGCGACACCAGGACCTGACATAGCCAGGGTAGGACCCGAAGCTGTTTCACATGAAAGCCTCTGTCCTTGACAATTTCTATATCCTGCCTGCCTGAACTAGTTTCCACTAGTATGTTTTAACTTTAACTCTTGTTTCTAAAATATTTCTCTTCAATAGATGATATACTCTCCTTCAAATAAAAATATTTCAACAACTTTAACAGCATGTGTAAAATGAACCGTCTATAGTTGTTTTTTTTTTTTTTTTTTTTTTTTGGCTATTTGTGTCAATTGGCCTTGTAAAAGTCTCCATTTTGTTGCAACATTGGTTTTATTTGTGTTTTAAATCAAGATCTTTCTTCCTGTGGAGTCCACACAAGCCACTCTTGGGACATCCTTACGTTTCAGCAGAAGCTAAAAATGGAAAATTCAGGGTCCTTAACTCGACTCGGGCTTTATAATTGTCTCTGTGGTACTCTCACCACATTCCCAGATGTGCAAGAGAGACAGAGGGGGTAGCAAGGGAAGTGAAATGTTAAAATAAGTCTAAGCAAACAGTTTGCCCAACAGATGTTAACCCAATTCATAATTTAAAAGTTCCTATTTTTATGCACAACTTTGACAATGGACATTTTACTTCTCCTCTAAACACTGCCTGTGAATTAGGTTCAGAAAGCTAAAGTCATCATCATTTCCATCAAGACTTTTCCCTAGTCATAACTCCAAGAAACAAATGGAATATGTTTTCTTTTTATTTGAAGCATATAAATATTATGAATCCTTGTTAATACTTAGACAATTTATTTAAATAGGCCATCTTAGTTAATATGGCTACCAGGACTAGATTTAATCAATGTTGAATTACTTATTATAATATGAATCCCACTGGAAAAGCAGTACCCAAGAATTACATTCACATAATTTTAAACAGAATGATTGAAATCAACTATGACTAGCACTTGCTTTTCCCCAGTCACTCTTCATAGTAACCTCTGCCCTTTTAGATGGATTTTAGGAAGCACTGGAGAAAACATGGTGAATTTATTGCAGTAACCTTGTATTATCCCCCTATTGAGGTATATTAACCGATCATTCATCGCTGTTACAAATAGGAGAGGAAAAGGATACTTGCATAAACTTTATATTGAACAAATTATTTTTCTGGCAGAATCAAGTTTAAAAACATGAGATTTTCTAACCTTGAGTCTATTACTCAAACAAGAAGAAAGGTGTACCCCTATGTCTCCCTATGACTTGAATCCCAAGATCACCCTTGCACCACAGTCAAGCAAACAGGACCAGTTCCTGGGTGCAGGAAGATAAAGCCAACACAAGGGCTGGTAAGAATGTTGGTGGTAAAAGTCAAATATATATTGGAGGAGCAAAGTTAATCACAAGCCTAGCCCATGTGCTATAAACGAGCCATAAATAGAGAACAAAGATATACAGGAAAGAATACAACAGAAACCTGAGAAAATCTAAAAAGACCAACTGAATTTTAGGTGGAAACTCAGTATAACAGGAGAGAACAGTCTTTCGAAGGAGAAATTTCTTTTCTGATCCTCTATTAGCACATGTTGACTTCTGTATTTGTTTCCTTTTTTGTGGCATCTTAGTCATTTTTCAAAGATCAAAATTATATACTTAGACACTCATGGGCTTTCTACTTAACAGTGGGCTGATGCCAGAGATGCTATAGAGGGAAGTGAGTATCCCAGTTATAATTATAAGTGGATATATCATAAGAAAGAAGCACATGACGAAGATGATTATGTAAGACATATCATGGAATTATAGGATAAGAGACCTAAACGTAACCTTAGAGATAAAATCCTCAGAGTTACATTTCAACAGATGAAAGGCAACAACAATATCTAAGGATTAGATATTTTAATGAACTACCATAGATTACATATTTCAGTTCTGGATTCTCTGTTGTCCTTTCGATTATGTGATATACCTAGGTACTTCAGAGATACTGAGAGTGTTTGAGGACTTAAAAAATTGGGACAACATGCATGTTTGGCAGAATCACACTTAAAAATTCAACAACTTTAAAATGTTTCTTTCAATCATATCAAATTTATATTTTTTATTACTTTTCCCTGGGAAATTGTCTCTTCTCTCCAAATGAAAATAACTGTGCTTTGGAATAATTTGTATATCATTCATTTTTAAATCTTGATTCCAACAAGTCTGTGAGTATGAATGTAATTTTTTCCCCTCCCATTCTGAACTTTTGGTGAGAAACTGTAACTGCAAAGATATATACAAGGTAGCTGAGGAATCTCCAAAAAGCTATAAGTAAGCTATTATTAGAGTGATACAAATAGGGATTTTACTAAAAATTATTTTATAACCACAAAAATTTTACAGAGGTAAATATTTTAACATTGACTGCAATATTATAGGCTTAAATATCTGTGAAAACAAAAACAAACAAATAACCAATTTTGTTGTCTATACTATGCATCAGTTATTGTTAAATTTTCATTACATAATATAAATTACTAATTAGAATAAGAAATATTGTAGACTTTTTTATTCTTTTTCTGACAGATTTTTAGTTTTAAGACTATGTCTCATCATGATGACTTTTAATCTTATATTAAAAGAGACTGTGAAAACCTGGTGATTTTTTTTTAAAGTCTCAACAGATTGTTTTTTAACTTTGTGGCATTTTACTAGCGATACCAATAGAGAGAAAGATAATACATAATCTCAGATGAAAAGATTTTTCATACCAAGCCTAGATGCCTCCTTGCTGGGGTCCTGCAATCAGGAAAAAAAATTAAGTCCTAACTTGAGTTTCCTTTGTACTAGGGAATCCAGGGCAAACTTTTATCCTCCCAAAGAGTGACATATGCCAGAATTCAAAAACAAACAAACCAAAAGATTCAGTAGAAGGAGTAAACATGCTGTTTTCCTATTGACTCCTTGGGCTGGTCTCTCACTGAGCAGAAGAGGGAAAGGGGGAGCTTAGTGCAAGAAACAGGCACACACATTCAACAAATAAGCCATATGATTAGAGACTTTGTTACTAATTACAGTTAAACTGAAAAATAAACAGTTTCCTTTTGACTGGAGGATCATGTGTCTGCAGGACAAAGGCTGGACAGAAGGATGATCCTTTTCATATTGTTATTAACAGAGTGACACAGACATTTTTAGGCAATGAGATCTATGTTCACAATGAAAGTAAATAATTGTAAAAATTACTTTGAAAGTTTTACCTTCTGCATCTAGATTTACGAGAGAAATGTGAGTTAAGAACAGAGGCGTGAGGGGGAGAGAGAGCAAAGGCAATTATAAGTTTAAGATCAACAGACATATCGCGACTGCAAGACCTGACAAGAAACAATATAACAGAGAATTAGGTTAACATCTAACATCTCTTTGTAGTAAATAAATTCAATTCTTTACAAATTAGATTTTTTACCTGAATATCTGAATTTCTATTTTGACTGAATATCTGAATTTCTAAAGGATGCACTTTCTACATATCTAGCGTCTAAGAACAATTCACAGGTAAGTGGTCAAAGAGAAACTAAAAGGACTATCACTGTGTATGTATATGTAGGAATACACATATATACATTTCATATATATGCACATAGAGATGTCTTTAGCTTCTACACAATATTGATTTCTAAGAATTATCAGGTAGTACATGAAAAGGTATTGTTGATTCAGCAGATGGCAGTCTTCCCACTGAGCCATTAAAAACCATTGTTGAAATAGCATTTTCAGAGAAGCGAATACTATTTTTGAAGTTAAAATACAGCTTTCTGACATGAATTATTCGAGATTACATTTAATTTAAAAATTCAGTGTCTCTATGTTGATGTTAAACAATTTAAATGAATTATTCCTAATATCAAATCAGTGAAACAAGCTGGAGCTATTCCTCTAATTATTGGAACAGGAATGACAAGAAAGAGAATCTTTCCCTCCTCCCCTCTTGTACCTCTGAGTACTCAGAGGCTAGGGAAGAAAGGAAACTGATTAATTTAGGCCTCTGGACACTGAACCCAAAGTATCATCCCTTCTTTGACTTTATATCCTCCCATTAAACAAAGGAACATACAAAGAAAAGCAAAACCTTTCCTTACAGTTGTGATGCCCTCCCAGCGTTTTGGAGATAGATAAGATGGAAAACTTTGGTAGACTGGAGAGTGACTCCTCGTTTTGCCACTTACCTTGCAATCCTGGGAAATTTACTTAAACTCTCCAAGAAGGCCGTACTCCCTCTGTAAAAGCAGGGATAATAAAGTCAGCATTACAGGATGGCCAGGAGAATAAAAAGTAACCTTATGCTAGACATTCGATAGAAGTCTGTTTCCTTTCCTTTATGTTCTCCCTCTTCCTAAAAATGATCTTGAGGAGATACATATGTATATATTCAAATACGTGGATTTTTAATTAAAGTGAATTAAAATTAATTTTATTCTGATAATTCTAAACTTCCTCTCGTGAAAATTGGCACTACTGTTTAAGGAATGTGGGCTCAAGAATCCAAAATCAGGGATCTAATCACTATTTTAAATTAGATTTTTTTTACATAATTTATTGCATATTCACAGTATACTGATCATTAATTATCTTTTGTACTATGTAGGAGTTTGTGCATAAGAGTTTGTCTTCTCCAAAAATGACATTTTACTTCTACTATAAACATGTCATTTAATATTTACTGTTTGAAAAGAAAAAGTAAAATTAGATCTATTCAGTATGGACAGTAAGCAATACTTAGAAAGCTATCATAAAAAGAGAATTCCAAATATATATATTCATTTACTGTCTTCTCCATCCAAGTATAGTGCAAGGACATATTTTTTGTACTCTAGCAAATACTAATTATTACAAAGCAAGATCATTCTTAGATCTATTAATATTTCACTGGTTGGTATTGCTTCTGAATATTACATAGAATAAAAATCCTTGACATTTAGTAGTCCATTTTTCCTAACAAACTTCAAAAATTAAAAAAAAAAAAATTAGTTGCCCAGTGAAATATCACAGACTATTCCATTTCATCTGCTTCTTCAGTTGCCTGCCCTTACTGTCTTAATTTAGGGAAGCACACGAGCTTTACTGGCATAACTTCCTGAGAAAGTTGGTGTTCTCCTGAGTTCTAATTTGTTACCCATGGAATAGAAGACACTGATTTATACATCCAAAAAACCATCTTTCTTCTGTCTAAACAATTTGCATAGTTAATGAAAAGGCAGATCAAGCCCTGCTTCTCTGAGAGTAAAACATTTATGATGGCCAGTCTTATTTTGAAGGGATGGGAAAAAGAAGTGTTTTTTCATGCTGATGCTACTGTAACAGATAGCTCTGGTCAGGGGGCTCTCAAACATGGACCTGTTACTCAGAAGCATAAGCAGAGTTTCCCCCGCTATTAGGACCTCCACCAACTCTATATTGTTTGTCAGAAAGCTAACTGCTTTAAGGAATGTTCCCATGATTTTTTGTTTGGGGGTTTTGTTTTATTTTGTCAAGGTAAAGTAGATAAAGGTCATTGCCAACAATACATTTTTGCAATTTCATTCCTTAAATGCTGTTCATGCCACTTCTCTTACTCCTTCAGCACCACTGCTTTCAGAGTAAAATAGAACTTTTTTTTTAATCCATAAAAAGGTGGGACTAGGGGAACCCCAAATGCAGATCTGAGAGAACAATATTTTTCCATGTGTTTTCCAAAAGTAGCAGGGGAGGGTAGCAGAACCGTGTCAACAAAGGAATAGTTATTACATGACATAAATAAAGCCTGCTGGAGAAGGTGCTTCCCTGTTGCTGGTATCCCTTTAATTCACGGTAGACCGTTTCTTATCAAAATAGATACAATTCAAATGCACGCTGTTAGTTAACAATATTCAAGTCACTGTGAAGAATTTTGAGTTTCTTGAATTTAAGGATATCATCTCATTTTTCTCTGAATTCTCCACCTTAAGCAGAATGACCCCCACACTGCAGACTTTCCTAAAAGTAGCTGCTGTTTGCATGTATGAATAAATGAATGATTTCTCTGATAAATTTATCAGGATTAAAAGGAACTCAGAGCAGAGATTGCTGATGTAAAGAATCAAATCCTGGTATGTAGCTGTATTGTGAATTGCTCAACAATCTTACAAACACCTTGCTATACCCAGTTATGACAGGGAATAATTTTTATCCAATTATTTCTAAGAATCATGTAATTTGGATTAACTAATCTGTATAAACCCTATCTCTGTGTAAAGGTTGGGAAGCACCCATTAAAGTGACTCTATCACAGCTCTTAAACCATTCAAACACTGGCATTGCCTTTCCAGCATTTTGGTCTATTGGCAAATACAGCCAAAATTCCAGTGCTTTTGCCAAAAGTTGGGAAAGTATATGATTATAGGCTAGTCTTAGTCTCCATATAATAAGTAGAGTTTGACTGATGATATGCTGATATATACCATTTCTAAGCTAAAAGGTAGCTTCACTTACCTGGTTGCTAATTAGGGTCAAGGCTTTCTGTTTCATAAGCTGAATTTCTCACTGTGGCTCTTGTGATTGATAACAGGGTTTGACAAACTTACATGTTTAAACAAACACAGGAACAAAGAAACACACCCAAGTAAGCACAGGGAGATCACTCCGCAAAGGCACTTGGGAAGCTCCTGCTGGTGTAAAATGGGTTTGTGATTAGTGATATGATTATTTCACTTCCCTGTCTAGCATAGTGTTGTGCGCTTTTAATCTCCCCTCATCTGGTTCCGAATTATGCTATGACAAAATACCTAAATTTTTAATCCATTCAGTCAAGATAGTATTTTTCAGTTTGATTTACAAAATATATACACACATTTTTCTCAGGCACAAACTAGTCTCAATAAAATTTCTACCTTTATTTCTATGGCTACAGATCACAGGTAATTCATAATAGAAACCCGACTCTATGCTGGTTATTTTTGCAAATAGTACGTTGAGAGGACTTCACTCAGCTAGTTTGAAAGCAGGTTCTCCCTACCAACCTTATCATTAGGAATATACTATAAACAAAATTAAGTGCTTATTGGCTGTTCAAATATTAATGATAAATAACTCATATTCTGATAAAAATATTAATGAAATAAAACTTTCCTTAACATCTTGCCTCAATCCTTTCATCATCTGATGAATAACTATTCACTCTAAAGCTATTAAGTAAAACTAGTCAAGTAACACTAAGAACTTAGGATCCTTGATTATTAGGAAACACGGAAATCTTAACAAACATAAAAAGAAGTAGCAAAGAAGAGCATCAGAAGAATCTTCTATTGTCCATGATTCACGATTGATCTTAGCAATAAATAGACTGTATACTGAAAAGGAGAGGCAAGTAATCAGCAATCTAAGTCAAGTCTGTCTGGTTTATTTTCAGTTTTAAAATATCTTCAAAATAACTGACTTGAACTTCAGATTCATCGCTCTCCTGACTCTATTAAAAATACCTTTTCATATCACTTCCTTATTTGCTTCGTCACCTTTTTAAAGAAAAAAGTTGAAGATTAAAATTTTATATACTTTTATTACCAAGTTTCCAATATATTGGCATCTTATCAAACCTATCACTGGTGCCCCACCCATAGCTTTTTTCTAGTTCCAGATCAGCTCGGCTACTGTTACAGAGGCAAGACCAGCTAGGGTCGACTGTGCTACCATCACAGATTCTTTCTCATGCTGAATTTGGATAGTGTTTATGGCATATACCAAGTTAGTGTTGTGATCTTGAGGGTTTTATAGGCCACAGACCTCTTGCCCCATTCTCATGAATACCTCATGAAATTATCTCATACTCTTTTCCATTGGAAGGCAAAATTTATTATAACACTTTATAGGTGTTGACTTTTCCCAATTGCTACACCCTTCGATACTTTTCCCCTCAGGATTCTTACCTATTTTATAAAATAAAAGTTTGTTACTTCAATAAAGGTGTAAATAGTTTGTGGATTGGACTTTTTTATGAGGTTATTTAAAGTCTGAGCTAAATCAAGTAATCTGGCTCCCAGCACTTTCAGGAGAATGGAGCCAAGCAATATACCACTTGCTGGCAGCACTCATTTATCTTTATGAAATTTTCTTTCCATTTCTTTCTTACCCTATTCACTTTAATTCATCAGGGTATATCATATTTTCCTTATTTTGAAGAATATTTGTTAGGAAGATAACTGTCTTGTGTCCAGTTGGAAACAAGCAAAATTATATATTATTATATGATCCTATCCAAATAGATACATATATTTCAAACATACAATAGTAAGCAAATAAAAGTCACTGATAGTAGTGGTGAGAGTGGGCACCCTTGTCTTGTTCCTGACTTTAGGGGAAATTCTTTCAATTTTTCACCATTGAGGGTAATGTTTGCTGTGGGCTTGTCATATATAGTTTTTATTATGTTGAGGTATGTTCCTTCTATTCTTGCTTTCTGGAGAGTTTTTATCATAAATGGATGTTGAATTTTGTCAAAGGCTTTCTCTGCATCTATGCAGATAATCATATGGCTTTTACTTTTCAATTTGTTAATGTGGTGTATTACATTGATTGATTTGTGGATATTGAAGAATCCTAGCATCCCTGGGATAAAGCCCACTTGGTCATGGTGTATGATCTGTTTAATGTGTTGTTGGATTCTGATTGCTAGAAATTTGTTAAGGATTTTGCATCAATGTTCATTAGTGATATTGGCCTGTAGTTTTCTTTTTTTGTGGCACCTTTGTCAGGTTTTGGTATTAGGGGGGTGGTGGCCTCATAGAATGAGTTTGGAAGTTTACCTTCCTCTGCAATTTTCTTGAAGAATTTGAGTAGGATAGGTGTTAGCTCTTCTCTAAATTTTTGGTAGAATTCAGCTGTGAAGCCGTCTGGACCTAGGCTTTTGTTTGCTGGAAGATTTCTGATTACAGTTTCAATTTCCGTGCTTGTGATGGGTCTGTTAAGATTTTTTATTTCTTCCTGGTTCAGTTTTGGAAAGTTGTACTTTTCTAAGAATTTGTCCATTTCTTCCACGTTGTCCTTTTTATTGGCATATAATAGCTGATAGTAGTCTCTTATGATTCTTTGTATTTCTGTGTTGTCTGTTGATTTTCATTTCTGCTGCTGCTGCTGCTAAGTTGCTTCAGTCGTGTCCGACTCTGTGCGACCCCATAGACGGCAGCCCATCAGGCTCTCCTGTCCCTGGGATTCTCCAGGCAAGAACACTGGAGTGGGTTGCCATTTCCTTCTCCAATGCATGAAAGTGAAAAGTGAAAGGGAAGTCACTCAGTCTTGCCCGACTCTTCGAGACCCCATGGACTGCACCCTACCAGGCTCCTCTGTCCATGGGATTTTCCAGGCAAGAGTACTGGAGTGGGTTGCCATTGCTTTCTTCGTTTCATTTCTAATTTTATTGATTTGATTTTTCTCCGTTTGTTTCTTGATGAGTCTGGCTAATGGTTTGTCAATTTTATCCTTTCAAAGAACCAGCTTTTGGCTTTGTTGATTTTTGCTGTGGTCTCTTTTGTTTCTTTTGCATTTATTTCTGCCCTAATTTTTAAGATTTCTTTCCTCTACTAACTCTGGGGTTCTTCATTTCTTCCTCTTCTAGTTGTTTTAGGTGTAGAGTTGTTATTTATTTGACTTTTTTCTTGTTTCTTGAGGTATGCCTGTATTGCTATGAACCTTCCCCTTAGCACTGCTTTTACAGTGTCCCACAGGTTTTGGGTTGTGTTTTCATTTTCATTCATTTCTATGCATATTTTGATTTCTCTTTTGATTTCTTCTGTGATTTGTTGGTTATTCAGCAGCATGTTGTTCAGCTTCCAAATGTTGGAATTGTTAATAGTTTTTCTCCTGTAATTGAGATCTAATCTTACTGCATTGCGGTCAGAATAGATGCTTGGAATGATTTCAAGTTTTTTGAATTTACCAAGGCTAGATTTATGGCCCAGGATGTGATCTATCCTGGAGAAGGTTCCGTGTGTGCTTGAGAAAAAGGTGAAATTCATTGTTTTGGGGTGAAATGTCCTAAAAGCCTTGGTAAATGGCTGTATCCTGTATTGCTTCATGCCTTTGCAAAATGTTTTTCAACTGTCCTCCCATTGGCTGGCAGTGATCAGATCTTTGGTGAGCTTGTGACCCATCCTTTTACTCCTGACCATCTCCTCGTCACTGAGACACTTCCCATCAGCTCCTCATCCTTCCAATCCAGGCCCCGCATACAGATCTTAGGTTGCCCTGTCTCTCCTCTGGCTCTCCTGACTTATGGTCCTCTCCACTTGTCACCGCCTAGCTTGTCTAACCTGCTGCCCCTCCCTCTTCCTAACTAGACCCTCCCTATGTTGGCATGGCCCTCGCCCTTCCAGAGTTCCATGATTCTTTCCTCTCCAGGTTCTAAACACACTACCAGTACCATAAGGCCATAGTGGAGAGAAAGCAAATCAGAACAAATATTCTATTGTTTTCTCTCTTCTTTTACAAATTCATTTAGTGGTTTCTTATTTGCTCTATATCACCCCTCAATAGAATAGTAATAGATTTTGTATTCTGTGCTAGAGAATAGAAATTTTCATTTGAGTTGCAAAAAGATGAGGTAAAAAACTTAAAAAATTCACCCTACAACAACGTGGTTTCAAAGCTTTTTTCTTGCTATGTGATACCTTAAATGTCAAAAGTTAGGCAGCTTTTCTTTCTTTTGGATTGTCTCATACAAATCAATTTTCCTCTCTTCCTCCAAACTTCCTAGGGAGATGGAGGTCTTGGGCCAGTAAAGGAGAAATAATGTACTTGGTTGGGGAATAAGGAAAAGAAAAAATATATTAACATTTTTATAAATTTTTATAAATCCCAAAGTGTCATTCTTGTTGCAAAAGTAGCTGTCCTGGAAAAGCATTCAGTTCAATTCAGTCGTTCAGTTGTGTCTGACTTTTTGAGACCGTGTGGATTGCAGCATGCCAGGCTTCCCTGTCCAGCACCATCTCCCAAAGCTTGCTTAAACTCATGTCCATTGAGTTGGACTGCGGCATGCTGGGTCTCCTGTCTGTCACCAACTCTTGGAGCTTGGTCAAACTCATGTCCATTGAGTGGATGATGCCATCTAACCATCTCATCCTCTGTAGTTCCCTTCTCCTCCACCTTCAATCTTCACCAACATCAGGGTTTTTTCAAACGAGTCCATTCTTTGCATCAGGTGGGCAAAGTATTCAAGCTTCAACTTCAGCATAGTCCTTCCAATTAATATTCAGGACTGATTTCCTTTAGGATTGAATGGTTTGATCTCCTTGCCATCCAAGGGACTGTCAAGAGTCTTCTCCAATACCACAAGTTCAAAAGAATCAGTTCTTTGTTACTTAGCCTTCTTTATGGTCCAACCCTCACATCCATACATGACTACTGGAAAAGCCATAATTTTTACTATATGGATATTTGTCAGCAAAGTAATGTCTCTGCTTTTTAATATGCTGTCTAGGTTGGTCATAGCTTTTCTTCCAAGGAGCAAGTGTCTTTTAATTTCATGGCTGCAGTCACCATCTGCAGTGATTTTGGAGCCCAAGCAAATAAAGTCTCTCACTGTTTCCATGTTTCCCCATCTGATGTCTACACAGCTATAATTCACGGTTATCAGTTTGGTCCTGCAAATCCTGAGAGACCTTCAGAATCTAAGAATAACTGAATTCTGTTTGATCTCATTTTAGTGATAAACATCTTTGACTCAATCCTATTTCTCTGAAAAGTGGTTATTTTCACAATGATTAGACCAACCAGAGAACTTCTTGCCCATGTTAACTAATTTAGAATTTTCTCTACAGAACACTATATTTTATTCATTTCAAATGGCTCCCAAGAGGCATGCTCCCTCTATTTGAGAAAATAAAGAAAGTTGTGACTCAGGAGCTGACTAAAGGAACTGGTGGGATATAGAATATGTGTCCCCTGAGTCACCAGTTCAAATGTGACCCCAAATTGCTAACATCTGAGTGTCACTTGCTAGTCTCAGCATGATCACTGAGGAAAAGAAGCCACATCATATGCATACTACAACTGCCTCTGTTCCCAATAAAGAAGCAAGGTTAAAACGAATCCCGAGAAGGTACCTTTCCCCCTCCTGTGCTGTTATCTCCCACAGCACTGTCCTAATATAGACCAATGTTTGAGATTTATTTTCCAAAGGACTTGTGTGCTTCTCAAAGTATATTATCCTAAATTAGTTTTAATGAAATACTGAAGACACAGGTATTTTTATTTCATCAAAATGTCTTTGGCCAGAAGAGATGGTGCAATGAGTAAAATAATTGCCCCAATATCATAAATGCTTTTATTGTTTAGTCACTAAGTCATGCCCAACTCTTTTCAACCCCATGGACTATAAGCCTCCAGGCTCCTCTGTCCATTGGCTTTCCCAGGCAAGAATACTAGAGTGGGTTGCTGTTTCCTTTTCCAGTGGATTTACCTGACCCAGGGATCAAACCTGCTTCTCCTGCATTGGCAGGTGGGTTCTTTACCACTGAGCCACCAAGGAAGCAGTAATAATTAAAAATTGAGCATCCATGATTTGTTAGGGACTGTGTTAGCATTTAAATTTGAAGAAGTTAAACTTCAAAATGACACCGAAAAGTGAATATTATGACCTTCACTTTACAGATGAGACAACTGGGATGAAGGTAACTTAGGTAACTTACTCAAGAATATAGCTAGTTAGGTGCAGACTCAAGATTTTTATCCCTGCTTTTCTGGCTCCAAAGCCATGCCACTTCTCTTAGATGCATGTATTTCCCACATCTTGCTTCCAGTGGCTATTTCTTGGTCAGTTTCTTTCTGTCCATTTCAGTTGTGTCATTTTGCCAAAGGAAGCTCATTAGGCTGACCATTGGAGTATACTATCAATCAGTGACACTAAGATTGTCAAATCTAGTTGACTAACGTAAAAATGTGAAGGCTTAAATTTCCTTAAAGGTAGTCTTCATCTAAGTTTTCCAAAAGGCTTTTCCACTGTTACTAGTCATTTTAAACTAAATAATTCACAGAAGTATAATTTTTTTAAAGTAAGAAATTAGGCAAATGAAAACTTGAACCATACACTCAGAATGACCCATAAGAAAATTCAGATTAAAAGCAAATTTCATGATTAATATTTAATTTTAAAGTAGATGGCAACTTTCTCTTCATCCAAATGTTCTTGTACTATTCTTTGCATGACTGTGGAAATAAATCATTTTCTAAAATATTAACCATACGTTTTCTCAGTAAGAGAATAGCTATTTCATTTAAAACCAAGTTCACTGGAACTAACCTTCATGTAACAATTTTAGGAGTTCTTGGGGGAGCTAATATTCTATAAAGTCAGTTTCTAACTGGCTAAATAAAGAAAATATTTGCCTTAATGACAATCAGATCCTTAAGACAGAAATAATAGATGGATTTAAGAGTTGAGTTTTCTTTGTATTCCTAAGTACTTTTCTCATGGTCAGAGCCGTGGAATGCTTACTTGTGCCCATGGCACAGTTTAAAACAGAATGGGCCAGGACCCCAGCAGGTGTTAAAATCATTGTTGCCAAAATTTTCATTCTAGAACCAGAAATCTGAGAAATGACCATTGTGAAGAAAAATTTTCAGTCAATGGAACTCACTGGGCAAACGAATATTTTAAGTCTCCTGTGTTTTGACTGATCACACACTATAGGCCAAAGACAAACCTGTTCAGATTAAATGTGAGGTCTAGTGAAAAGCTGCCCCATGTAATTCAAATGTGACCTAACAAAATTTGGTGGTATATGGTAACTACAACAGCATGTCTGAACTAGAGAAATCAGCACAAACAACATGGCAAATATGTATTTTTACCAATAGCAAAAACCACCACCAAAAGAATACCACCAGCTTTATGAGGCATGGGACATTAAATTTAATAAGTAATAAACCATGATTAAGCTACAAACATATTTTTATTACACAGTAATGATGAAGAGCCCTGCTTGTTAGGTTTAGTTGCGAGAGCCAACATGCACCTATAAACCTGCAGTGGAAACAGCAGAATCTCCATGTGAAAGAACAACCATGGGTTCAGGAGCCTGATGCAGCCTTGCTTGCAGTGCAAGGGAGAAGCTACACATCAGCCTTATTCCACCCTCTCAGAACTCTCTGACCACAGTTGCTAAAGGCAATCCGATTTTCCCTCCGGTATGACTGCTTATGGAAAATCACTTTGTTTTACAAATCCTCAATAGGAAAATATCTGATGGAATATAAGACACTGATTCATCTTCCTAAGATGTTTAGGGGAAAAAAAATGAGCAGCATTTTTAGCCTGGAATAGTTTAAAGGAACATTCTTGCACACTTATAGCACTTGGAGAGCAATAGATTTCATTTGTTGGATTAAGTCTGAAATCATAGTTTGAAAGCTGGTGTCCTATAGTCTGGATCTGACTAATAGACATAGTATTTTTTTTTTTTAATTGTATTTGTTACAGCAAATGCTGCAAGTATACAGTCTTAATCTGACAGTAGTCTTCTAGAGTCAGGCACTGCCACTGTTGACCAGGTGGGATCCACCAGTTCACTGGGGACTTTCCTGGTTCTCTTCTTTCATATGTGCTCCCTGCCTGGATACATCTGAATTTTTAAGAAAATTTCATTCTATTATTTCATGTCTTTTCCTACCCCATGATCTCAGAGTTTTACTTGCAACTTCTGCCAATACACAGCCCATTCCCTTTCCCAAACCTCACCTCTTTGAAAAAATAAAATCCCCTTTAAACAAGGAAGTAGTAGCCTAAATTATTCTTGTAAAAATTTAAGATATAAAGAAAATAGATGAACTATGAATATATGTATCACTTGAATCTCAGGGTGTAAAGATACTTTTTAATTCACCTGCTCTTGCCAACAAACCAGAAAAAGAATTATTACAACCACATCTCTGATAGATGGTTATTTGGCTTCTTTTCAGTGCCAAGAAGTTTTTACTCACAGGGGAAAAAAAATGGTTTCTGCTATTGGAAATATACTAAAATAATGCTTCTTAAAGTGTATTTATAAACTGTAATTATAAATATAGTAAACAAATTCAGCATGGGAAACAAATTTGGCATTAGTGCCTTTCTGACACTGGACTGAGTATCGAACTGATTATAGGACCTTTCTGATAAAAGTGAGTTATCGGTGTGAAATGAACTTTGATTGCATATTACATGTTTGTCTAAGTGCTTTTCTTTACATGTCCTTTCATCTTATCTATTGATACAATTAACTGTTTATCCCATTTTTAATGAAAGAAGTAGAATTCACATCCAAAGAAGTTCAGGAACTTGCCCCAGCCGCACGAGTAGCACAGGGCATGGCATATTCTCAGAACTGAGAGATAATTCTGAATGGTTTAAGTGGCAGAACCTGGACCTGTCACTGAGCATTTTCACACCATACCATAACCTTTTGATTTTGGCAGAAGGAAGAAGTGCTGAAGTGTTGAACATTAGAAATTCAACATATGATCCATTTGCCATAGTAATATGATCCATCTTAATGCTGGCCTGTTGCAACAACAATAACTGGTGAGACAAATCTAGCACTCAGACCACTTGTGTTTGTTTGCCTATCAGCACTGTCTCTGTCCCCCAGAGCCACACTTCCCAGAGTCCTCTTCCCATATAGTTCTAAGTCAGAGTTTGTTAAAGAAATACTAGTAGATGGAAAATGGAAGTAAGGAAAGGTCGTCATTTTTAGAAGTTTGTGGCTGTCACATGGTGAAAATGAGATCACAGAGAATTTCCAGGCTCCCGAGGGTACTCATGAGGCTGTTCAGACTGAGATTTTACTGGGAACCTCTCCAGAATCATCTGAGAATTTCCGCACTTTCCCCATGAAACATATGATAACTACTCAGAGTCTTTAAACGAGGTCTGCAGTGTCCATTCCTCCAATCTTCAGCCTTCCTGATATTTACTCATGCAGCATTCCTAATTCCTATCTCACCCCCTTCATTCCCATAAGACTTTGGAATGGTTTTGTTTTCTTGTGTGAATCTTGCATGGCACATCATCGCTGTTCTTAATCTTGGACCACCCCTGGACTCAGGATCAACTCTGTAAGAGCCACCAGGAAATGATTCTGCTAAGGCAGACACTATTGGCTGTTCCTCCAGAATCAGTTCTATTCTTCTTCCTTGGTGAAAGGAGTTCCTTGCAGCTAAGAAGTCCCATGTGAGTGATTTCAAGTCAATGGAATGTAGTAAGCAGAAGTGATGTGTGTCATTTCAGAAAATGTTCATAAAGGAAAGGGCCAGTCCAGGCTTCATACTTCCTCCTTTCTGCTGAATCGGAAATGATAGTTGGAGTGCCAGCAGCCATGTCAAACTATCATGAAATTTGAGTCATTGAAGAGGTGCACAATAGAATGGAAAGCTAAATGGAGACTGGGCCTCTAATACTATGAGCAAGCCTCCTAGAAAGGAGTAGCCAACACTAGACATTTCCTTGTGAGGGAATGAAACTTCTATTTTAAGTCACTGATATTTTGATGGTGCTGTCACCTATGGTCATAACTAGTACTTGCTAATACATCATCCTTACCAGATATTTTCAGACTGTTAGGTGGGAGGAAGGGAGATAAATTTTAGTGGAAAGGAGCCTACAACTGCCAGGGCAAGAGTGAGAGAGGGTGTGAACAAGACTCATCAGCTGTGTCTTACCCATCCAAAGACAAAATGGCATCCTAACAACTGGCTATAACCCACTCCAGTGTTCTTGCCTGGAGAATCCCAGGGATGGGGGAGCCTGGTGGGCTGCTATCTATGGGGTCACACAGAGTCAGACACGACTGAAGCGACTTAGCAACAGCAGAAGCAGCAGCATTCTGGTTAAGAAGGAAACTGAAGTGATTTTCAAACTCACAGAGCAGAAAGGAATCACTATGACCTGATCTTCTAAAATTACTGTTTTACTATAAAGTATGTTTATTTATAATTTGTCTATGTCCCCTTTTTCTAGAATAATAATTTCAGCATTTTAGTTACACATATATGAAATTTTAAAAAATAATAAATGAAGACATTAGAAAAATGTTCATTAAGAAATAATATGCAAAATGCCGAACATGAATTGCGATCTGTTTTGTTCAACACTGTATTTCCAGAGCCTGAAAGTTGTTAAACAAATATTTGCTTAAAAACATGCACATTCTGAATAGACATTTGTTGGTTTTGCCTATCCAACTTCCTTTTATCTCTTCCTTTCCTACAACAAGCACTTTGTCTTTTGTAGCCTAGACAATGGTGGCTGTACCACTGGCTCCTGGAAGGCTCCTCGCATGATCTCTGACAATGGGAGGCCTACCTGGAACATTCTTCAAGGGAGATATGCAGAAAGTGATACCCTTCTCATCTCCACACTCTTGAGGGTGTTGAACTGGTGGAACGTAATTCTGCTCTGGGTCACTTTTGTTTGGATATGAGTGTGATCCTGTTTGAAGTTATTTTAATATCTAGACTTTTTTAGTTATCTGAAAAGTGTCCCCAGTCATTTTCAACTGGAGACACTTTTTCCCCTCAAGGGACATTTAGCACTTGGAACCAAGAGTCCTGACTAGACAGGATGGATGAAGAATTTGATTCTAGCAGTTAAAGAGCAAAGTAACATCAGCTAGTTCCTCAGGAGGTGCACAGCTGTCCTAAGCAGCAGTGCTTAAGATGAATGGCACCAATGTGGCCTTAGGAGGGAAATAGAAGCTTTCTTTTCATGAATATATTCTAACCTTCTTAGAATCAACTAACACTAATGATAGTCTGTAAATAAATATTATACATCACCAGTTATCAAGACTGTATTTAAATATGTTTGCATGGCCACTATGTATTATTGTATTAAATAGTTTGTGCAATACACAAAAGTGCATTGCCAGGAAGTCCTGTTTTCCAGTTTGTCCACTTAGAAGGATGTCTTTTCTAACTTGCATAAAGACATTTTACGAGTTCATGCAGCTCTAATGCTCACATATGTAATTTCAAAGGAAGTAGAAAATGCTTCTGATCTGTAGTCATAATAAGGCTATCGTGCATGTGTGCGTGCTCAGCCATGTCCAGCGCTTTGCGACTCCGTAACTGTAGCCTGGCAGGCTCCTCTGTCTATGGGGTTTCCCAGGTGAGGATACTGGAGTGGGTGCTCTTACCTACTCCAGGGGATCTATCTGATGCAAGGATCGAACCAGTGTCTCCTGCATCTCCTGCCTTGGCAAGCATATTCTTCACCACTGTGCCACCTGGGAAGTGCTAATAAGGCTATTAACCTTAACTTATTTCAGATGAACCTCTTGGAATAAGGTTTGCTCCATCCAGAATGGTAAGAGCTGCCACTTTAGAGATTAACAAATGAGTGTGTATCTCAATTGTCATGTGGTAACATGTACAATATGTTACTCAGAGCAACTGATGACTTTGGGATCTTTTTCCACAGCACTCAAAATGCAAATTTTTCTTCTGTTCTCTATTAATGTAATAAATAAGAGCTCTTATGTATTTTTATGTAAAAAGACTGTCAGTTGCCAAGCAGGAAACTCTTGAAGTTCTTTTCCTTGATATGTCAAAAAACTGACATAACTTTAGAAGATGGAAATATCACTAGGTCAAACAAAGCATGCTGGGTCAGATTAGGTCTGAGTCAGGCAATCTATTTGACAGTGACAGATAAAATAAATGTCAAAGACTTTTGCTAGTTTCTCAAAAAATTCTACGGATGTTCAGTGAGAGAATGGAGGCTGAAATAAAGTGGGAGTACAGCTCAAAAAGGAAAGCTTATTTGTACATTACTTGATACTTTTAAAGGCTAAACATTTAAAAATTCTTACCAGGGAAAAGAAGGCAATCTGAAAAGGCTGCATACTTTATGATTCCAACTATATGTCATTCTGGAAAAAGCAAAATGATGGAGAAAGTAAAAAGATCATTGCTTTTCAAGGGTCAGAGGAAGGGGGGAATGAATAGATGAAGCACAGAAGACTTTTAAGGCAGTGAAACTAGTCTGTTTAATACAATAATGGTGGATAGACATAGTATATATTTGTCAAAAGCCATAGAATGTACAGCAGTGAACCCTAACGTAAACTATAGACTTCAGGTGATAATGATAAGCCAATGTGGGTTCATCAAGTGTAACAAATGTGTCACTCTGGGCGTGTTAACAATGGCAGAGGCTGTGCATAGGTGGAGACCAAGGGTGTATAGGAAATCTCTGGACCCACCACCCAATTTTGCTGTGACCTAAAACTGCTCTAAAAATTACAATTTTTCTTAAAAAATTAGGATTAATTTAGATTATTAAAACACTGCAGACATCATGTGAAATATTAAAACACTGCAGATATCTTTCTTTATTAGTCTTAAAATCTTAAATTAGAAAACATTATTTGTTTACATTTATATTTTATATTATATGTATATTTATATGTGTGTGTGTATATATATATGTATCTACACATACAAACACACACACATTAATGTGACAGTCTAAAATTCTAGTAAAATCATATACACAAGCTCCATCCCTCTTTCACATGCACACACACACACACAGACATATTAGTGCTGAACAACAAGAAAAGTGCCTTCCTTGAAGCAGAAATTATGAACTGTTCTGGAATGAGCGGAAGTAACTGGTGTCAGATTGAACATAAATGCACAGACCCCAATCTGTGTAGGCTTTTACAATAGGTAACAGCATGTGCAAAGGTGCTGTAGAGTTAGAGATGACATATGATAAGCAAAAGTGACTCTTGGGGCGATACCAGGATGATTTATTGGGGGATCATAGTAAGAGTAGCCAAATGAATCAGACTTTTTTGCAGAGGAACATGTAGCAATTTGGAATAGAAGTTGTGGTTTAGGTTAAAGGAGTTTTGTGCTCTGGGTAACTGGAATTACTCCAAATAATTTGGATCTCTCAAATCCTAGAGACAAGTAACTGGCAAACCTATCATTCGTACAACCACTCTTTCCCTAAAAATCATTAAGAGCACTCTTTGATAACATTTACAGCAGTCAAACCCAGAGTCAGTAGGGGATCTCAGTTACAAATATTGGTATACAACCAGAAATCATCAAATATTGGTATACAACCAGAAATCATCAAATATTTGAGAAAAAAGAACACATCCAAAATTAGTATCTAAGTCAAAAATCAAAGAGCTAATCTTTGAAGTAGCAAAGTAAAGGGGAAGTTTAAATAATTATAAGAAATGTAATTATAAAAAATATAAGAGTATTTAGCAACAAAGAAAAACTCAGCTAGAAATTTTGGAGAATGAAAACATGAATAAATGGTGAAATTAAAACAAACAAAACCTTACTACATGGCAGCACTGGTAAACTTAAAAAGTAATCTGTGGAACTGAAAAATTAATCTGATGGATTCTCCAAGACTATAGAAACAAAATAGAGAAATAAATTGCTAGTATGAAAGAAAATGTTAAAAGAGTATAAACCCAGAAGATCTCATGTCTTTTGAATGGAAGTTCCAGAAAAAAAAAGGGGGGGAAAATGGAAGTGAAGAAAGTACCAAAAAAATTCAGAAAACTAAATGTCTGACCTAATTAAATATAGAAGTGTTCAGATTATAGAAGTCAACAAAATGCTAGGGACGTCCCAGGTGGTACAGTGGTAAAGAATCTACCTGCCAGCGCAGGAGACACAGGAGACATGGGTCCATGTGAAGCTATTGTTGTTGTTCAGTTGCTAAGTCCTGTCTGACTACTTGTGACCCCGTGGACTACAGCACACCAGGCTCCTCTGTTCTCCGCTATCTCTGGAACTTTACTCACGTTCATGTCCATTGAGTCAGTAATGCTGTCTACATCTCCTCCTTTGTTGTTCCCTTCTTTTAGCTTCAATCTTTCTTAGCATCAGGATCTTTTCCAGAGTCAGCTCTTCACATCAGGTGGCCAAAGTATTGGAGCTTCAGCTTCAGGATCAGTCCTTCCAATGAATATTCTATGTTGATTCCCTTTAGGATTGACTGGTTTGATCTCTCTTCCATGCAAGGGACCTCGAGAGTCTTTTCCAGCACCACACTTCAAAAGCCTTCTTAATGGTCCAATTCTCACATCTGTACATGACTACTGAAAAAAAAAAAAAATTGGCTTTGACTATACGGACCTTTGTCGGCAATGTGATGTCTCTGCTTTTTAATATTTTGTCTAGGTTTGTCATAGTTTTCCTTACAAGGAGCAAGCGTCTTTTAATTTAATGGCTGCAGTCTTCATCCTTAGTAATTTTGGAGCCCAGGAAAATAAAATCTGTCACTGCTTCTACTTTCTCTCCTTCTAGAAGTGGATCTACTCCTAGATATATATAATGAATGAAATTTCAAAACAGCAAGGGTAAAGACAAAGCATTGAAAGTATCATGAAAGAAAGAAATACTATCATCAGAAAAGTGAGAATAAGATGGAAACAATTCTCAACATATAAACCCGAACATAATAAAGCACTATGATTATAGAAAATCAATCTCTGAGAAAAAATAATTTTGAATCTTCAATTCAGTACATAGTCAAGGAACCTTTCAAACATGATGGGAAAATAAAATGTTTTCATACTGCAAGTATTCAGAACATATATCACCCAAACACCATTTTGAATGGTTTACTTGAGAAAATGCTACAACATAAAATTTTTTAAAAATTCAAAGATGGGCTCGATAAAGGACAGAAATGGTCTGGACCTAACAGAAGCAGAAGATATTAAGAAGAGGTGGCAAGAATACACGGAAGAACTGTACAAAAAAGATCTTCACAACCCAGATAATCATGATGAGGTGATCACTAATCTAGAGCCAGACATCTTGGAATGTGAAGTCACGTGGGCCTTAGAAAGCATCATTACGAACAAAGCTAGTGGAGGTGATGGAATTCCAGTTGAGCTGCTTCAAACCTTGAAAGATGATGCTGTGAAAGTGCTGCACTCAATATGCCAGCAAGTTTGGAAAACTCAGCAGTGGCCACAGGACTGGAAAGGTCAGTTTTCATTCCAATTCCAAAGAAAGGCAGCACAAAAGAATGCTCAAACTACCGCACAATTGCACTCATCTCACATGCTAGTAAAGTAATGCTCAAAATTCTCCAAGCCAGACTTCAGCAATATGTGAACCATGAACTTCCTGATGTTCAAGCTGGTTTTAGAAAAGGCAGAGGAACCGGAGGTCAAATTGCTAACATCCGCTGGATCATGGAAAAAGCAAGAGAGTTCCAGAAAAACATCTATTTCTGCTTCATTGACTATACCAAAGACTTTGACTGTGTGGATCACAATAAACTGTGGAAAATTCTGAGAGAGATGGGAATACCAGACCACCTGACCTGCCTCTTGAGAAATCTGTGTGCAGGTCAGGAAGCAACAGTTAGAACTGGACATGGAACAACAGACTGGTTTCAAATAGGAAAAGGAGTACATCAAGGCTGTATATTGTCACTCTGCATATTCAACTTATATGCAGAGTACATCATGAGAAACGCTGGACTGGAAGAAACACAGCTGGAATCAAGATTGCCGGGAGAAATATCAATAACCTCAGATATGCAGATGACACCACCCTTATGGCAGAAAGTGAAGAGGAACTAAAGAACCTCTTGTCAAAAGTGAAAGAGGAGAGTGAAAAAGTTGGCTTAAAGCTCAACATTCAGAAAACGAAGATCATGGCATCCGTTCCCATTACTTCGTGGGAAATCGATGGGGAAACAGTAGAAACAGTGTCAGATTTTATTTGGGGGGCTCCAAAATCACTGCAGATGGTGACTGCAGCCATGAAATCAAAAGACACTTACTCCTTGGAAGAAAAGTTATGACCAACCTAGATAGTATATTCAAAAGCAGAGACATTACTTTGCCGACGAAGGTCCGTCTAGTCAAGACTATGGTTTTTCCAGTGGTCATGTATGGATGTGAGAGTTGGACTGTGAAGAAGGCTGAGAGCTGAAGAATTGATGCTTTTGAAGTGTGGTGTTGGAGAAGACTCTTGAGAGTCCCTTGGACTGCAAGGAGATCCAACCAGTCCATTCTGAAGGAGATCAGCCCTGGGATTTCTTTGGAGGGAATGATGCTAAAGCTGAAGCTCCAGTACTTTGGCAACCTCATGCGAAGAGTTGACTCATTGGAAAAGACTCTGATGCTGGGAGAGATTGGGGGCAAGAGGAGAAGGGGACAACAGAGAATGAGATGGCTGGATGGCATCACGGACTCAATGGACGTGAGTCTGAGTGAACTCCGGGAGATGGTGATGGACAGGGAGGCCTGCTGTGCTGCGATTCATGGGGTCGCAAAGAGTCTGACACAACTGAGCGACTGAACTGAACTGAACTGAACTGAACTGAACCCAAGAAAAAACTTTGGATTATAAACACCAAGGAAATAGTAGTACAACTTAAATTCATTCCAGTAAATTCATTTCGACTGAGTGAATGAACTGAACTGAAATTCATTTCAAGTACAAAACTGAAATAGTAGTATATAGGGGCTTCCCACGTGGTGCTAGTGGTAAAGAATCTGCCTGCCAATGCTGGAGATGCAAGAGACATGGGTTCAATCCCTAGATCAGGAAGATCCTCTGGAGTAGGAAATGACAACCCACTCCAGTGTCCTTGCCTGGAAAATTCCATAGACAGAGGAGCCTGGCAGGATTACAGTCTATAGGGTCTCAAAGAGTCAGACAGGACTGAGCACATACACACAATTAAAACTCTAGACTATATCACTCAGGAGGTAGACAGCTTGAGTAGGGTAGGGTAGATTTCAAAAAGGTACAAGGAAACAGAACACATGGTATATGTCTTGTTATGTTTAGGAGAAGATTTAAAGTCACATTAATCCTAGATATTTTGAGAATAAAATTTAATTAAATGTTTTAAATTTCAAGCATATAGAATTGAGAGAACTCAATTAACAAAAGAAAATGCTACAAATGGGGGGTTAGGTATCAAATATTTCTAGAGCTTCGACTTGTCATCATGGGTTCCTTCTTTCTGTAAGTTCACCTCTTATACTCTTTTGAAACTTGACTTAACCTCTTAAGAAATTTCACATCTGCACCTCAGGTATCTCAAGGTGCCATCCAGACCAGAATACTCATATCTAGTTATTTTCTTTTCGTCATCCTAGGTTTGTTTTCCTGCTTCTTCTTTAGATCTAGGAAGGATTGTCCAGCCTACTTCACCAACTCTTGTCCTTGATCTCTGAGTGAAACTCTAGTTTCCTTTCTGTGCTCCCTCCAAACTTTTGTCAGAAGTCAGGCAGCCCAGGCTGCTCTGAAGACTTTCGCTTCTCAAGTTTTGCTAAATGCCTGAGATCATAGGTCACTTTTCCTAAACTTCTGATGGTTCTGCTTTTGAAAACAGTGAAGGATATCCTTACTGAGAAATGATTTCTAAATATTGGGGTTACATACTCGACAAAATAATACTTTAAAAAATAAATCAAGCATGACTCAAAATTATTAGAAAAATAATTAGAATGGGAAACATTACAAGATTTTCAGGCTCAATATTTTTCAACCTGATAGGAATATGAAAAGGCTCTTTCAGGGAAAGAAATGTTCAGAAATTGGTCTTAAATCAGTTTTTAGAAAGGAGATCACTTTGATCAGCCGATTATTACTTATCAATGCAAGAATACTTATGTCTTTATTTCTCATTTAAAATGGTCTCATTGGCATTGCTATTTTGATTCTTTGTTCTCTACATGAAGCTTGATTTCCAAATTTAATTTATACATGAGCAACACATAGGGTTTCACCAGTATTAAATTTCCAGAACCATGTGGTTTTTCCTGAATGGCTTGTGGAGAAAATCTTTGCTTAAGCTATGGGTGTGTGAATAGGAGAAAAGCAATATCCTGAATTTGTGGGAGTTGTTCATATGGCCTCTGTTACTAACATATGCCCAAGTTCAGCTTGAAAGTAAAGAGCTGCATGCAGCTGTCATTATTAACAAATGATAAGACAAAGAAAACATAATAGTAACTATGTAAATAGTATCAATTCTAAATAAAAATAAGTAGATTTTGAAAATTTTATAATGTGTTAAGAAAATGATGCTGGATATCTGCAGTCTGTAGTTATATCAAATAGATTATGCAAAGATTATATTTAAATTTAGTTGATGAGAAAGACATATAATAAAAATAAATAAATAAACCTAGGTTACCAGCTATGTAACCTTTCTTGCTTACATATACGTACATGCTAAAGTGCCAAGGCAAGCAATTTTCGTAGGTGAATCTACTCAACATTTTAAGAAAGAGAAAACTTCAATGCTAAAGTTGTTCTAGAGCCTAGAAAAGTCAAAAAAAAATGCTGCAAATTTTTTAACAGAGCTCAGTTGCTCAGCTGTATCTGACTCTTTGCAACCCCATGGACAGTAGCCTGCCAGGCTCCTCTGTCCATGGGTTTCTCCAGGCAAGAATACTGGAGTGGGTTGCCATTTTCTTCTCTAGAGATCTTCTCAACTACGGATAGAACCCATGTCTCTTACATCCCTTGCACTGGCAGGAGGATTCCTTACCATTAGCACCACCTTGGCAGCCAATACAGTAAAGTATGAATATTGAAAATATAACAAACTAATTTCAGTTATGAATTTTGACACAAAAATCCTAAATAAAATATTAACACATGGACTCCAACAGCATATTAAAATGACACATCACTATCAAATGAATGTTTCTTAGTTAGAAAAATTATTAATATAATTTACCATATGAAGAGTTCAAAGAGGAAGTCTATAATCATCTTCATAAATACTAAAAAAGTGATTAAAAAATGAATGCCCAAATGCTCAATGAAACACTAGCAAACTGAGTCCAGCAACACATGAAAAGGATTATACACTTTGACTAAATACAATTTACTCAGTGAAAGCAAGTGGTTTAACATCTGAAAAGCAATTAATATAACTCACTCTTATCGGTGTTTCCCTGGTGGCTCAGACTGTAAAGAATTCGCCTGCAATGCAGGAGACCTAGGTTCTATCCCTGGGTCAGGATGATCCCCTGGAGAAGGGAATGGCTGCCCACTCTAGTATTCTTGCCTGGAGAATTCCATGGACAGAGGAGCCTGGTGGGCTACAGTCCATGGGGCCACAAGGAGTCGGACACAACTGAGCATGCTTGACCAAATGCAAATTTAAATCAGTTATAAAATAGAGTGAAAATAACACCACATTTTAAATTGCAATGAAAACAGAGATGTACCAAGAATGTGCAAGGTTTATATGGAAAAAGTACAGATTTAAACAAATGGAAAACACATAAAATTGTTACGTAGAATGATGTAACATCATATCAATTATCTGTAGATTAATGGATCCTAATAAAAGAGAAACAGAGTTGTTTTGAAATTAAGGAAGCTGAATCTGAAGTTCATGTAAAAATTCAAAGTGCGTATGAAAATTTCACATTTAAGAATTTATCCTACAGATATATTTTCATATGTGTGAAATGGCATATATGCAAAGCTATTTATGTCACATTATAATTGCAAAAGAGTTTATATAGTCTAAATAACCATCAGAAAAATTGGTTAACTATTTTTTTTACATTTATGTAATTAAATATTATGCAACCATTAAAAAGCAAGCACAATAATGTTGAAAAATCTCCCAAATATTATCTCTAATATGAAATGTTCAAGCAGAGTGAGTAAAGTATGTTACCTCTGTGACAAAAAATAAAGATGTATGTATGATTCTTTTGTAGGCATAGAATAGCTTTGGAAAGATATGCAAAAACCTGGTAATAGAGGTTGCTTCTGGAGCTAGGGAACAAGGGTTTGTGAGAGGTGTAATTTTATATATATATAAATATACACATTTACTCTATATTTACTTGTACCTTTGGGATTTTCATCACATGTATGTTTTCACAAAATAAAAGAAAATAGTCTAAAGAAGAGATTAGATATAAAAAAGAGTAAGCAATCATTTCATCATCCTCCTTCCCAAGGTCAAGAAGAGACACATATTATATTTGGGGTAAAAAGAGGAAAATAAGGTAACTAAACTTAAATAAATGGTATTTAAAATGTCCAAATTTCTTCGGGAAAATGACAAAGAATGGAACTAATACTTCTTTGAATTTGGACAAAACTCCTTTGTCCAAAGGAGCTTGAGAAGGTAAGAGGAGGAGTCTAGGTGACTGGATGAATGAAGTGGAGATGACAAAGGATTCTTGTGTTTAAAAGTAGTGAGTGGTTTAGCTAAATTGTAGCATATGGAAAACAAGGTAAAGTGGGTAGAAGGGAAAAAGCAATGGTGATTTTTCAACCATGTCTTGTGGAGCTCTGTGTCATTCTCAGAGGAATCTGAACTTATTTTCCTGGCTTCAGGTGAGTCTTTGAAAGTATGTGAGCAAAGAATTTTCTGGATGAAAACCAAGCTTTGGAAGGATTATCAGGGTTACTTTAGGACATAGAATCAACTAACTGTCATTCATTCATTCATTGTACAAATATTTGTTTAGTGTCTACTATGAGTCAGGTAGGCTTTGTATAAAATCTACTATGTTTTAGAACTTTTATGTATTAGTTAGTTTTTCCTGATGCTAAAAGTAATATATGTTTATTATTAACAATTTTGGAAATATGCAGAATTACAAAGAAGAATGAATCAAAATTCTACTGCCTAAAATAAACATTACAATTCTGATGTGCACATGTAAGGTCATTTTATACACACACACAGAGACACACCAGTGTATTCTACCCTACATTTTCAAAGATAATAACCATTTTTAAAATTTATAGAAGGTTTACTCTGTGTCAGACACTGAGACAAGTGTTTTTATGCATCATGTTATTTAATTATTAAAACAAACCCATGGCATCTTTTGGTTTTAATCTGTATTTCACAGGTGAGGACAGTGTATCAAGGATACTTGGTTCAGTGATTGATGGAGAGAGGATTCAACCCCAGGAATAACTGCAGAGACTGGACTCCAAATAACAAAATGCACTATCTCATCAGCAACATGGCAACGATAGTCATGCAATGCTCCATCGTGTAGATGCTCTATAAAAAGTGGAATCGCTCAGTCGTGTCTGACTCTTTGGGACCACATGGACTGCAGCCTACCAGGCTCTCCATCCATGGGATTTTCCAGGCAAGAGTACTGGAGTGGGTTGCCATTTTCTTCTCCAGGGAATCTTCCCAACCCAGGGATCAAACCCAGATCTGCATTGTAGACAGGCACTTTACCATCTGAACCACCAGGGAAGCCCAGATGCTCTATAGGTCCCTTGATTGGTTTAAAATTTTTAACCAATTATACTGTTTTAAAATATAATACTAATATATTCTGTATCTCATCAAGGGGACAGAGAGCATAGAAGGAATAAAGTATGAATCTAATCTATTTCCATTTTTTGAGCTATAGGGGGCTGCTCCATAATAAAGAGTTCTTGTAAGTTCCTAGCTTCTCCCAAGTCCAGTGTCATTGGCTTCAGGTTGATGAAATTTCCTTCAAAGTTGTTTTCCCAGCTTATCTATAATCCTTCATTTTTGGTGCTGACATTACTGTAGTTTTTCCTGTGTTCCAAGCTTCATCCCTCCATGGGATTTCTCAGGCAAGAATGCTGGAGCAGGTTGCCATTTGTTTCTCGAGGGGATCTTCATGACCTAGGGATTGAACCCCAGTCTCCTGCATTGCAGACAGTCTTCTGCATTGCAAGCAGATTCTTTATTCACTGAGCCACCAGGAAAGCCCTCTTGTGTCTTCAGAAGTATTTAAATTGGATTTGAAGATAAATTAATTAAGGGACTGCTAGCTATCAGAAAATTGGACATAGATATTAAGTTATAATTAGGATAATCATTCCAATTTTTTTCCTTTAATTGAAATGTGCTCCTATTTATTTTGCCACTCTTAATGTCATATTTTTCTATTAATTTACAACACTCCACCAGTTTCTACAACTCAAAATATTTCAATTAATTGGAGGGATATTAATTTTTCAGGGAGATTATGATGCTCAAACATTTCATTTAATTATTAAAAAATGAGAAGATAAAAAAATTTTATTACTCTCTCTTATGGGTTGTCAGAAAGAAAGTGAAAGGGTTAGTTGCTCAGTTGTGTTTGATTCTTTGTGCCCCATGGACTGTAGCCCACTAGGTTCTTCTGTCGATGGATTTTTAAGGCAAGATTTCTGGAGCTGGTTGCCATTCCCTTCTCCAGAAGATCCTCCAGACCGAGGGGTAAAACCCAGGTCTCCTGCACTGCAGGCAGATTCTTTATCATCTGAACATCCAGGGAAGCCCACTGGGGTCCACTAAGATGTCTACTGCTATTTAATTCTCACCATTAGTCTCACTTTACAATATATAAACTAAAGAATAAACAATTTTTTTTAAGTAAGTAATGGTCAACAAAAGAGTCCAAAATGCAGTACTTGGATGCAATCTCAAAAATGACAGAATGATCTCTGTTTGTTTCCAAGGCAAACCATTCAATATCACAGTAATCCAAGCCTATGCCCCAACCAGTAACACTGAAGAAGCTGAAGTTGAATGGTTCTATGAAAACTACAAGACCTTTTAGAACTAACACCCAAAACAGATGTCCTTTTCATTATAGGGGACTGAAATGCAAAAGTAGGAAGTCAAGAAACACCAGGAGTAACAGGCAAATTTGGCCTTGGAATACAGAATGACGCAGGGCAAAGGCTAATAGAGTTTTGCCAAGATAACGCACTTGTCAGAGCAAACACCCTCTTCAAACAGCACAAGAGAAGACTCTACACATGGACATCACCAGATGGTCAACATCGAAATCAGATTGATTATATTCTTTGCAACCAAAGATGGAGAAGCTCTATACAGTGAGCAAAAACAAGACCGGGAGCTGACTGTGGCTCAGATCATGAGCTCCTTATTGCCAAATTCAGACTTAAATTGAAGAAAGTAGGGAAAACCACTAGACCATTCAGATATGACCTAAATCAAATCCCTTATGATTATACAGTGGAAGTGAGAAATAGATTTAAGAGACTAGATCTGATAGACAGAGTGCCTGATGAACTATGGAATGAAGTTTGTGACATTGTACAGGAGACAGGGATCAAGAACATCCCCATGGAAAAGAAATGCAAAAAAGCAAAATGGCTGTCTGAGGAGAACTTACAAATAGCTGTGAAAAGAAGAGAAGTGAAAAGCAAAGGAGAAAAGGAAAGATATAAGCATCTGAATGCAGAGTTCCAAAGAATAACAAGGAGAGATAAGAAAGCCTTCCTCAGCAATCAGTGCAAATAAATGGAGGAAAACAACAGAATGGGAAAGACTAGAGATCTCTTCAAGAAAATTAGAGATACCAAGGAAACATTTCATGCAAAGATGGGTTTGATAAAGGACAGAAATGATATGGACCTAACAGAAGCAGAAGACATTGAGAAGGGGTGGCAAGAATACACAGAAGAAGTGTACAAAAAAGAGCTCCACTACCCATATAATCACGATGGTGTGATCACTCACCTAGAGCCAGACATCCTGGAATGTGAAGTTAAGTGGGCCTTAGAAAGCATCACTGCAAACAAAGCTAGTGGAGGTGATAGAATTCCAGTTGAGCTATTTCAAATCCTGAAAGACGATGCTGTGAAAGTGCTGCACTCAATATGCCAGCAAATTTGGAAAGGAAAAGGTGAGTTTTCATTCCAATCCCAAAGAAAGGCAAAGCCAAAGAATGCTCAAAGTACCACACAATTGCACTCATCTCACACGCTAGTAAAGTAATGCTTAAAATTCTCCAAGCCAGGCTTCAGCAATATGTGAGCTGTGAACTTCCACATGTTCAAGATATTTTTAGAAAAGGTGGAAGAACCAGAGATCAAATTGCCAACATCCGCTGGATCATTGAGAAAGCAAGAGAGTTCCAGAAAAACATCTATTTCTGCTTTATTGACTATGCCAAAGCCATTGACTGTGTGGATCACAATAAACTGTGGAAAATTCTGAAAGAAATGGGAATACCAGACCACCTGAGTTGCTTCTTGAGAAACCTATATGCAGGTCAGGAAGCAACAGTTTAAACTGAGCATGGAACAACAGACTGGTTCCAAATAGGAAAAGGAGTATGTCAAGGTTGTATACTGTCACCCTGCTTATTTAACTTATATGCAGAGTACATCATGAGAAATGCTGGGCTGGAAGAAGCACAAGCTGGAATCAAGATCACTGGGAGAAATATCAATAACTTCAGATATGCAAATGACACCACCCTTATGGCAGAAAGTGAAGAGGAACTAAAGAACCTCTCGATGAAAATGAAAGAGGACAGTGAAAAAGTTGGCTTAGAGCTCAACATTCAGAAAATGAAGATCATGGCATCTGTTCCCATCACCTCATAGGAAATAGATGGGGAAACAGTGGAAACAGTCAGACTTTATTTTTTGGGGCTCCAAAATCACTGTGGATGGTGACTGCAGCCATGAAATTAAAAGATGCTTACTCTTTGGAAGGAAAATTATGCCCAACCTAGACAGCATATTGAAAAGCAGAAACATTACTTTGCCAACAAAGGTCCATCTAGTCAAGGCTATGGTTTTTCCAGTGATCATATACGGATGTGAGAGATGGACTGTAAAGAAAGATGAGCACTGAAGAATTGATGCTTTTGAACTGTGGTGTTGGAGAAGACTCCTGAGAGTCCCTTAGACTGCAGGGAGGTCCAACCAGTCCATCCTAAAGGAGATCATTCCTAGGTGTTCATTGGAAGGACTGACACTGAGGCTGAAACTCCAAAACTTTGGCCACCTCGCACTAAGAGTTGTCTCATTGGAAAAGACCTTTATACTGGGAGGGCCTGGGGGCAGGAGGAGAAGGGGATGACGGAGGATGAGATGACTGGATGGCATCACTGACTCGATGGACGTGAATCTGAGTGAACTCCGGACGTTGGTGTTAGACAGGGAGGCCTGGTGTGCTGTGATTCATGGTGTCGCAAAGAGTCGGACACGACTGAGCGACTGAACTGAACTGAACTGAATAGTAAATGGGGCTTCCCAGATGGTGCTAGTGGTAAAGAACCCACCCGCCAAGGCAGGAGACATAAGAGATGCAGGGTTGATCCCTGGGTTGGGAAGATCCCCTGGAGGAGTGCACAGCAATCCACTCCAGTACCCTTGCCTTGTCCATGGAGAAGCCCATGGACAGAGGAGTCCCTCAGGGAATGGTAATCCACTCCAGTATTCTTGCCTGGAGAATTCCATGGACAAAGGAGCCTGATGGGCTACAGTCCATGGGGTAGCAAAGAGTTGGACACAACTGAGCGACTAAAACTTTTATTTTCACTGGTAAATAATGTAGCCAGGACTTTTAGTCAGGACTTGAATCCAGGTCTCTCTGATTCCAAAATCTACACTTTTTTCAACATCATGCAATCTTCTCCAGAATGTATGAGAAAGAGAGTAGTTTTGCATAATTACATAATAAACAAAAGCTATAGCAGGCAATTTTTACAGAATGCAAGATTTATATTAGATCTTTAGACTTACAGAAAAGGGCCCAAAAGTTGAATCAACATGGGTTTTTTGTTGTTTTTTTTTTAAATTGCTTACTGGGACCTCTTCAGTTGGTCATTTCTTCTCAGTGATAATCCCAAATCTTTGGGAGAGCCATGCTTTCAAGATTATATCTATTTATTCCACACATAAAAGCATAGAGATGAACTAAACTCCCTTGAAACTCTGTGCTTTGTATTTCCTTTCAGATAACTGTCTTTTTACTTTGTGGGCATTTATACTTATGAGGGTTAACAGGATAATAAAAGTTAAAGGAGTACTAACTCTGGTGCTACATTATGCTTAATGAAGCACAGTGTGTGTGTGTGTGTATTGTTTTGTCTTTAGGTTATAAGGTAAGTTCTGCCTTCTAGAAGGTTCTGGGTTTTGTCATTTGATAATATCACTGCAGGCAGTTGAGACAGCTTGCAGAATTTACTGAAAGTGGTATTTTGTTTGTTTTGTTTAAGAAAAAAAAAAAAAAACACTGCAAGTTCTCCTTACCAAATCAATGGCAAAGTCAAGGATAAAATAACTGTGAATTTAATGCATAAAAGAAAGACTTGAAAGTCATATCTTCAAAAACAGGATCATTATTTAAATGCCAATGAGATTACATATGAGGACTGAAATAAATAAACCATCATCAGTGACTTGAGTACTAAAGTTTGTTTTCTCAGGGGAGAAAGTTTGCTTGCTACCACAGTCCTCGAAACATAAGAGAATTTGAAGAAAAAAGGTAACATGTTAAATTTCGCATCGTAAAAGCATAAAGACGATATAAAATAAAACAAAATTGGGTTTAACTTAGAAATCAAGTCTATGTATTGTCTAAAGCCGGTATATGTAAAAATGTGCTGTTAGATTATTTTTGAGCATCCACTAGAATTGTATAGACAGAACTTAGGGCATTGACTACAAATTGGTGCAGGGAAGTAAACTTAGCCTTCAGCATTTGATGACACAATTCAACTTGCAAAATTTTAGATAATTTGCAAGTCAAAACAATCAGAGATGGGAAACAAGTCGAATCTCTCTCAGCAAACTTTCTTACAACAAGGCTTGTTTGCATATTCTTTTTCTACATTATAGTTTTTCATCTAAATTCTGGTATGGTCTAAGTGAAAATAGTGTATATGTTGTGAAAAACTAAATTTCCCTTTGGGGAATACCTATATCATGGAGGAATTTGCAAGTGTAGGAATTAAAGAGTCCTGTTTTGAATTTTTAGCCTGAAGGAATTATGGAATAATATATTGAAATATCAATTTACTAATTTTGATTTTAGTTAAGTTCTTTAGAATAGGCTTGCAGGAGGAAAAGGTAGGGTTTTGTTTGTTTAATTTCTCTATCAGATAAGAATTTTCACCTAACGTGGTATTAGGAGATGCACAGACTAAAACCTCCATTTTGAGAGCACAGTTAAAAATATGATTTCCTACCTCTTCCAGCCTCTTCTCAAAACTTTTTGGTTTCCAGGAGTTAAAAGATCATAATGCTATTGTGTGCAACCTCTTTGTAGTTACTGATGTCAACTCTGCAATTTTTCATGCAGGTGATTTTGTTATTCATGCATCAGAAGGCAATGGCATCTGCTTCACCATTGCCCATGGCCGATAATAATTGTCAGATGCCAATTATAAGTTGTATCCTATTTTCAGATACATTCAAATAGGAAAATGGGTACTTCTTGGAATCAATGAAACACAATACATGTTTGTTGTTCATTTGTTTATTTTCTCTCCCCTCATTAGTGAATGAGAACATTTATCTGCTGTAACTACATATATATGTCATATATATATATATACACACATTTATATATGACACATAGCAGTATCTATATATGACATAATAGCATTCCACTAAATAATCTTAAATCAATGAATTATCAAAGACTGTCTCAATGCAAGCAAATCTTAAAAGTGGAAAATGACACCAGAAATGTAGGCATTAAAGAAAATAAAAATTTTTCAACTCACAGTACAGTAAATTAAAATTGAAGTCAGTCAAATTAATTACTGATGGGATCCTCTTATTATTGGTTTATAGCTACTGAATAAAAAATCAGAGTCCTAAAAAACAGAAAAGCAGAGCACCTCACAATACAAATATTTTGTTAATGACCACACACTTTTCTGGGAGTTGGTGATGGACAGGGAACCCTGGTGTGCTGGCTTTCATGGGATCGCAAAGAGTTGGACATGACTGAGCGACTGAACTGAACTGAACTGAACTAACCCACATTTCAGAATTTAGACATATTCTCCATATTGTCTAGAATATATAGATCTTATTCTTTAAATGCTCTGTTCACTCTTTGTTCTTTTGACATTATCCAATGAATGAAAAAAAGCCTTTAAACTCTTAACAAACATCATCAGGGAGAACTTGAACATATCCTAAAGACTAATTTAAATATGGGAGTGGGGGCTACTAATTGAGAGATCTGAGTGGTTATACTTGATTTATAAATAGGCTGTCCTAGATAAAAAGGAGCCAGGAATCAATGTGCCAGATTAAAAGAGACCAGATGCTAAGAAAAATAGCCCTATTTTCTAGAAAGGTCCTTCAATGGGAGACACTGGGAAAAGCACAGTTGTGCCTTGTGAGTCATATTTTCAATAATTTCCCTGAGAGGAAACTGGAAAAAATCAAAAGCTCCACACACTTATTTTGCTATTGGTGAAGGTTAAGATATAAATTATTTATATCTAACCATGAAAATGAGAAAGCCCTTATATTTTCAATAACATTCAAATATCCTGAGAATATCTGAAACTTTTTTTTAAGAGGAAAATAATAGTTCCATAGAGGTGTAGGTCACATACTAGCTGGAAGTAAACATTTGTAAAAACAAATCTCTGCAAATAGACTTACAGAAAAATTCCTTTTAAATTCTAATTCAAGTTACATGCTACAAATCACATTACAGTACTTTTTGTTTTCCTTATGGTAGCCAGTCTCTTGATTATTAGGGACTATGAGCCCTGGCTTAGAAGTAGAAACTTAAATCAGTGACTTTATTTTTATTGCCAAACAGAAATCTGAATTCATATATTAAGAGAGCAGTGGAGATGAGATATGACAGAATTCATTAATGTGCCAAGGATGTGGCCAACTTGTCTACAACTAGTTAAAAGGCAAATACACAGATTGATCATTTTTCTTTCCAGGACGGTACGTCACAATACACATGGCCTGTTTCCTAAAACCTTCTGTCTAATGTTTAATAGATTGATGAAACTTCAAAAACAACACTCTCTACAATCCTACTAGACAAGAGGGGACATGAAGATACTCTAGGTTAGAAGAGAGATTATTTGCAACCTGAACTGACAAGGAAGGATTAGTCTCTTCACTTCACATTTTCTACCTTTAAACTAAAAATTTCCTTTAGCTTCAGAAAGGGTTGTGCTCTGAATCTGAGATAAAAATGATTGGCAAAACATTTTGATTTGGTTTTTACTTATAAACAATATTTTATCTTCAGCTTTCAATACACAAAGTAGATACTTGCTATATCTGATGATTGTCTATGTCAAAGGGGCAAATCTATGTTAATCATTCAGTCGTGTCTGACTTTTTGCAACCTCATGGACTGTAGCCCACCAGGCTCCTCTGTCCTTGGGATTTTCCAGGCAAGATAACTGGAGTGGGTTGCCATTTCCTCCTCCAGGGGATCTTCCTGAGCCAGGGATCAAACCTGGGTGGTTTCTTTACCGTCTGAACCACCAGGGAAGCCCGAAAGGGGCAAAGATCAGCTTTAAATGCTCATTTTCTTAAAGAAACAAGCATGCATAGTTAAGAGTCAAAATTTTCAAGCTCTGACACCTGCTGCCTCTGTAATACTAGGCAGAACACATAAGCTGAGTCCTGTGCCCCAGTCTTACACTGGTGAGACCTGCTTGCCTGCTTGCCAGGATTACCTTAAAGAGAAAAATTAGATTAATGCATGGTAAAGCTTTCAAATAAGAGTTACTCTAAGGTAGGATATTATCTTCAAAGCTCTAGTTAAATTTTCTGGAAACTTGATAAAACATCATCTTCCTGGACTGTATGTTCTTCTAAAGAAATTGAATGCATTGTGTACTGAAGCAAAAGCTAATAAATTATGCTTTAGTCTAATTGTCCAAACTTTTCTAGATGTTAGTTTGTAATTGTCTCACTTTCCATTTTTGATCAAATCAATAACTTTACCTGCCATATATTTGTATACTCCTTCATTTCTTGCTTTCAGAATTTTAAAGATGCTATCTGGCAAAAACAAATAAATTATCTAAATTAACTGCTCTTTGAAGATCTACATTAAGAATAATTAGATCACTGCTGAGAAGAATTTCTTGTTCTTCCTTTTTCACAAATGCATGGAAACTGGTATAGGCTTGGAGAACTCATATTACCCTCCTCAAACTTGAATGTTAGTTTCATGATATTACGCAAAATTGAGGCTGGGTAACTTAACTTCTAGGAGAGAAGCTAGCTACCCAGAGAGTCTACCTGAGCTACCCAAAGAGTCTCTTCATCACCTTCTGAGGTCTTGTAACCAAATTTGACTTGAATTGTGCAGCATCTAGCCATCTTTTTTTTTTTTTTTTTTTTTTGGCCAGTAAAGACTAATTGGTATGTCTCATACCATTTCCCTGAACTGCTTACAGTATAAAGTTTACTGCATATTATGTGTGCTTTGAACTATATACCCTTACATGCTCACCACTATGGATCTTAAATGATTTACATTATAAAGTGTTCCATAATTTGCAAAGTAATTTTTAAATATATTACCTCATTTGATTTTTGTAACAGCTCTCTAAGGCAGAAGCTCACTATGAATCCCATTAAAGAAATAGGGAGTCAAAGCCACAAAGAGGTTATACAATATGTTCAAGGTCACACAGTTATTAAAAGACAGAATAGGCCCAAAGCCCAATTCATGTCTCCTGGTTTAGTTCTCTATCAACTGTATGACCCCTATCATCATCCCCTGCCCATCCATTCATTCTGTTGCTCAGTCCCTCCAGGCTGCTTTAAGTTATCCAGTGGCAGCCAAGTGGAAAATGCCCACAGAATCCCAGGTCCTGGATAACTCACAACAACAGCTTATGCCTCAGTTTCTTCAGGTATAAACACGAAAACTTCGAACTAGATGATTTCCAAAAATAAAATCACAGATAGCATGATATAGTGGAAAGAGCAGAGCACGGGTCATATACTAAAACAATTCCAGATTTGAATTTTGGTCCTTCTTCCCGATAAACAATTTGAGGAATTATCAATATATAACCTCTTTGGTTATTAGTTTCCTCACATGTAAAGTCAGAGATGCTAACATTAACTTTGAAACAATCTTGTGAACTATAAATAATATATGCAGAGGAATTTGCCAAATGACAAACAGTCAATAAATATAAATTATTCCTTTTAGTATTAACACATGTTATATTCTAAAGGCATATACATTATTTTTAATAGCAATTTTATCCTTATATATAGAGGCTTTGCTAGCTTTACTAATTTTAAAAGGATAAGCTTTGAATATACTAACATTCATATGATCAAAAACAGCTCTAAGAAATATTTTTTATTAAGCAGTTAATCTGTAGGAATTTAGCATTGATTATTTTTTTCAGAATTCAACTCAGAAGACCTGAGATCAATAATAAGAAATGTGAATATATTTGAATATACCTCTCATTTTCTTTAATAGGAGTATAAAAATTAAGTAGATGAAGTCTACACAACAGAGCAGATGGAATCTTATTACATAGGCTTATCTTTTAAAGTAGTAAATAAAAAGCAGGACTATATGAAAAGAAAGAAAATAATTATCTAAAAAATGTGGAGCCTAGATAGTGGAAATAAATAATTCTGTTTGCCCAAATGTTTCATTAAAACTGGGAAATAAAAATATATAACTTATTTTTCAAATTATTTAGGCTTACTATTTAACAGCAACATCTTTGGAAAATTAAATCACAGTTATTATCAGAAACAGGGATAAGAAACCACACAGCTACGTCTCCCTAAAGAGTAACTTACCAGTTACAATGAATGTGAAGGTTTTAATGGAGTTCTGGCAGTGTGAGTCAGATTACAGAGAAAAACCATACAGACATATGAGGATCTTTCTCTTTTTGTCTCTCTTGTCACAAAGTAAGAAGCATTTGGAGAACTTTTTTAAATTTAAAATTTTTATTTTTAACATATATTAATTTGAAGCATCATTTCACGTCCAGGTGCCATGTGGAAAGTGATTGATGTTTCAGGGATGGGAGAAGGGTGAATACTGGGAGACATCCAAATTATAAACATTTGAAAAATCCTGGAAGAATACACATTTTCTCTAAGAATAGACCTACACAAAGAATCTAATTTTAATTTGTTTGTTTGTTTGTTGCTGCATACATTCAAAGTAATATTATAAGCAGTTTTTGAATAAACATAATTAATCTTTGACCCTATCAAATTAACTATCCACTTAGCTTATCTATATTTTTGTTTACTAAAAATATCAACAACATATTTTAATGTATGTAGTTCAATACCATTTACATTCTAAGCATGTCTTACTTCAATATAAAAAGAATTTTTTAAAAATTATAAAATGTTAAATGAAATATTTTACTTTAGAAAATATTAGAAAGTGAACTTTAGAAGGGAATAAAATAAAGGTTTTTTATAAAATTCACCTTTAATTTCAAAAGTTAGTGTATGTATATATATCTTGATACACAGACTTGAAAATAGTATCTAAGCTTTGTAGTATGCAACCTAATGAAGTGAGACAACATAACTGATAAATATGACTGATGATATCAAGTAAATCATTGGGTAGCATATTCAGAACAAAAATTTAAAGCCATCATTTTAACATCAATTTTTGGGTGCTCAAATATGGTTATAGGCTCACTGAGAAAAGTTATTTTTTCTATTCTCCACTTTGTGTGTGTGTGTGTGTGTGTGTGTGTATATATATATAACATAAAGTTTGTACTAAAAAAAAGTGGTTAATATTACCAAATTCGATTTTAAATCTCCAACTGCGAGATGTTGTATTTCCCAAAGATACTATATGCTTACCTTTTTTTCTGTTTTGTTTTTTTTTTAATTTATTTTTTTAGTTGAAGGATAATTGCTTTCCAGAATTGTGTTGGTCAGACTTCATTTTAGATCGAACTGGAGACAGTGCCCACTTTCGTCCAGCTTTATAATAATAATAATAAAACCTCATAGAGTTTCAACAAAGAAAAAAAAAACAACAAGTAAAGTACCAGAAATGCCCAACTCCTAGGAGCAATCATGTTTAGTTTAATTTTCCTCCTTACTGTAATTTCACAAGAGATAAATTCAGAAACTCATCAGGTTTGTAATCAGCATCCTGATAGCAGTAAAAATTAATAAAACACAACTATTTGAAACACAAACTTGAAGAATCTACAAAAGCCTAATGAACTTTACTTATAATAAGTAAAGTCAGAAATAAAGGTGTGAATAAAGAGTGATTATTTTTTAAATTAATTTTTTAACTGTTTATTTCCCATTGGAATATAGTTGATTAATAACGTTGTGTTAGTTTCTGGTATAAAGTGATTCAGTTATACATATCTATTCTTTTCCAAATTTTTCCATTTAGGTTGTTATATAACGAATGGGCTTCCCAGCTGGCTCAAGATAAAGAATCCACCTGCCAAACAGGAGACGTGGGCTCAGTCCTCAGGTTGGGAAGATTCCCTGGAGAAGGAAATGGCAGCCCACTCCAATATCTTTGCCTGGGAAATCCCATGGAGAGAGGAGCCTGGCAGGCGATTGTCCATGGGTCACAAAGAGTTGGACATGACTTAGTGACTAAACAAAAACAGCACAATGTTGAACAGAATTCCCTCTGATATACAGTAGGTTCTTGCTGGTTATTTTAAATATAGAAGTTTAACTCTTTAAAACTTCCAGTAACCATCTTAGCCTTTGATTATGTCTATCAAGATAAGCAATATTACCATCATGCCAATATTTAAAGCAGGACAAAATTACTCAAGTCATTAACTTGTAGATCTCAGGATTCTTCATTGTCCATTTGTTATTGGTGTAAGTTTATACAACTTTAGAAGATTAGCTCAATTGATTAGGGCATGATGCCAATGAGGTCAGAGGATCATTTTGATCTATGGAGTTAAAGTTAGCTGGATTCTGGGCTTTAGTAGAGGATGGAGTAAATTCTATCAGGGCATCTACAAGGATAAGCCACTGTTTCCAAAGGAAAGATAGTCAAAACAGCATAGACTGATGATAATTAATTTATGTACCACTTTTGGAAAAAATCCCTATGGTAGTGGGTCAATGGTATCATCTTTGGCACAATTCAATGCATATTTAGGTCATTTATAGGAGTTTAGTAATTGCTAGCCTGAATTTAAAATGTAGCCTTATGTTATATTTATTTTCTTTAGCTCTATTATATTAATTTGCTATAATCCTACTTGTTTTTTTATAAATCTAACTCCTTTATATCAATTGTGTTTCAATAAATTCTATCCAGAAAATATATCACTATGTACAAATTTCTCTTTGTTTTACATGGTAGCATGTATAGACATTTTCCATTCCCTGTACTCAATTCAGCATTCTTATGATTCAGTGATAACCAAAGTTTATACTATTAAATGATTCAAGAGATCTTTATACATTTTTTATAATGAAATTTTGTTAAATAAAATGATTTTCATTTTTTGTTCATTCATTCATTTATTCATTAACTATTTACTGAGTGCCTACTATGAGTCAGGATCTGTTCTAGTGGTAGAAAGACAGACTAAGTTCTAACACAGGAGATTCATAAATACATCTACTTCCTACCCACCTTAAACAAACACGATGTTATTATATTACAAATCACAAATGGAAGAAAACTTTTCTTGAACCTAATTGTCCCTTTAGTGAGCTATATCAGATTATTTTGAGGAAAAGATTGAACTGTAAGCATCACACCCCAGAATTGACAACAGCTGTTAAAAAGAAAAAGGTCTCAGTTACACAACTCTGGCTTCTGTTCATTTCAGGATTATCATTATAAGTCAAAAGTCTATAGCAATAAAAATGACATCAACAGGAACAACAATAACCATAATATGTGCCAAATATTGTCTACAGCTATATTAACAGTGTATATTCATTGCAGGGGAGTGGGTGGGAAGTCTTGAGGACTAGCTGACTCAATAAAAGGCCAATAAAGAACAAATCATAGTAGCCTTTCAACCTCCAACACGTCACAAGGCCCTCAGAGTAGAAATTAAAAACTGGTTCATAACTTGAAAAATGAATTTCAGGTTATGGTAAGATCATCGGTGAATTACATGTTAAAAAAAAAGATTTTAAAGAATTGTTTAGGCCATAAAGAGGACATGACACTTTATCGCTGCAAACAACTACAAAAAATCCAACTTTTGTTAAGTAGGTAGCATACTAGGCCAATAAAGAAAGGGCAAAAGACAAGGCTGTGTGCTTGACCAGCAAATATTTTATTGTTTCTTATGGAAGGAAATAACATTTAAAAAATACAAATACACAAGTATGCAAAAGAGAAAAATGTAGGGGATTAAACAAAATTATACACAAGTAGCAATTCGAATATATTTTTTAAAAAAGATAGTATTTCTCACACCCTGGATTCTGGACACTCCATTTTGGTAATCACTTTGTAGAGATAAAAGTTGGCTGGACACAAAGCGAAAAGAAATAGCAACTCAGCATGTATTATTCATGAGCACATTCCATAGGATGGTGAGTTTTAAGCTAATAAGCAACATTTTAAATCTATGAATAGAAGGATTCTAGTGTATTATTAAAACCATATTAACTCCATAGTTAAATTCCTTAGAATCATTGAAGATTGCATAGGCCTAGAGAAGAGAGAAGTGAAGTCGCTCAGTCGTATCCGACTCTTTGGAACTCCATGAAATGTAAACTGCCAAGTTCCTCTGTCCATGGGATTTTCCAGGAAATAATACTGGAATATGTTGCCATTTCCTTCTCCAGGCGATCTTTCCAATCTGGGGATCGAACCCAGGTCTCCTGCGTTGCAGGAAGACTCCTTATCAGCTGAGCCACGAGGCCTAGCATTGAACCACACAGCCACATAGGCCTAGCCTTGAATAAAATCAAGAGCATGATACATATGGTTTTGAGCAATAACAATGCTAACTAATAATGAAGAAAATTTAAAGTCAGGATTCTCAACGTTCTCGGCACCTCAGGGGTCACTTGATTATCAGAATAGTAAAACCTTGTTAATGTAAACTCTTAAAACTCATCAAATTCTGGACTAGGGACCATTTAGCATCATGACTAACATTTATCTTCCTTACTCTTTCTTCTTAGGTAATGTAAAAGAGATTATTTAGAGGATTGCTTTAAAGAACTAAATGAACATACTACCTCTCAGCACTTGAGAAGCCCTCATTTACATGGTAAAACATATTTAAACAGAATTGTCTATTGATGAAAGCAACAACCATGCAAACTTTTATAAGTCCAGTTTGAGCTATTTTGTGCATCTGAAATAAAATTTCATTTACTTAAAATATTATTTAATTTTGCCCACCAGTTCTGCCCAGTTCTTTTTTCCATTTTGGTTAATTAGTGAGGTTTGTTTTACTCAAAATGTCATTAACACATGCACTGTGATGTCATTTTTCATATTTTATCTGTTAATAATATTTACTTACAAACTAGCTGTAGGAGGAATAGTAAAGGCGTTAAAGGACATATTTTATATACTGACTCAGTTATTAACAATCAAGCAGCATCTAGAAACACTGTATAAGTAAATGTCTTTATCAGAGTTCTACAGGTGTATAAAATAGAAGTGATATTGTCACATTTCTTATTGAGATTGAAGATCCTGGAGGTTTTTATGAAACCATGAGAAGAAAGTACATTTTACAATTATAAGTACTTGATCTAAAAAAAAGTTGTATGGCCTAAGATTAATGCAAAAATATTATGGACTGAGATTTAAATCAAATTGGTTGTGTATGCATTTACTTATCACCCAGTAGGCATGGCAGAACTCCATCTTATTATGTTTAAAAGTATAAATCTCAAATTTGTACGTCATATGGATGGAATGTATCCAGCAATAAATATGCAGTTTAGAGGAACCTTTGCAATGCTGTAGAATAATTTGGACAGCTGGTGTTATTGGTTGATCTACAAGGTTTTTGGTGTTCTTATCAATCTGCTCTTTTACACTTAATTTAAATTTAGTATAAATATTCACTGTCAAAAAATTAAATTGGGGGAGAATAATCTCACATTTTAACTCAGGATATAAAACCAAAATATTAGCAGATGAAGTACACAGATAGGTGAGTTTTTGTGGTTCAAATGGTACGCAGACAAAGAAAGTGGTAATTTGCTTTTGTTTATGCAGACTTAGGTAGACTTCTAAAATGAAAAAGAATTCTTCTAGTTGCCAGATCTGTAGTATACATGCTCTTTTTATTAGAAAAACTTGCTAAATTTTTAATAACACAACATTTGTTGAGTACTTTCTCAAAGCAGTTCCACATATTATTACCTCACAACAATTTTACAGGATTAAAAGTAACTAAACCTGGCAAAAGGCAGTTTGGAATGTTATAAACCAAACTTGGATTTATACAGGTAGAGAAAGACAGTCTTTCATCCTTTATTTTTCATGTTTGAGAATATAGACTAGCATATTAGTATCTCTAGTTTGAATTACTTGTACAATGACTACAAGGTGGTTTTGTCTTTTTTGCATTCCTTGTACATATGTTATTATTACTTGGAGTACAGTTAACCTGGTATAGTTTTTGAACCCTAATGGACTGTTTTCATGAAACCCAATTGTATTGTTTCTGTCTTTTCCATCTAAATACAATTGTGCACCTACATGGCAATGGTCATATTAGACTTAGCCCTATGTGAGACCTTAAATTAATTGTATTTACTTTCTTCTTCAAATAACACAGCATTTCTAGAGCACCTCTAAAGTGACTCTTACATAGGAGGACAATGAAAGAACAAAACCAGAATATGTTTTGCATGGATAATGCCAAGCTGAAAGAAAAGATCATATTGGGCCACTTGGAACATAGAGAAACATAACATATGACTGTATGAATGTGTAAAAAGGATAATCCATAAAAATTCTAGATATTATCCATCAAATAACAAATGAAAAAAGCAAGCTATTTGCAATCATGAGGGCAGGATTAAATATAGGAGACCCCACCAGGAACTTAGGAAAAAAGAGGTAGCACACAAAGTCAGAAAGTATGAAAATCTTCAATTTCTTAAAAGGTAAAAGCAATTTCAAAATTATCAAAGCACCAGTTATCAAACTCAAGAAAGGGAAAAATTCTTTAAGCAGGGAGAGAAGAGGCCATGGGAACAGAAAATCGATTCTACTCACATTCTAACACAAAAGAATCTATAGTTTTCTACACTTAATACATCTGATATAACACTCGGCTTTTAACTCAACTGATGTGTTACAATAGTGTAAATACTGAATATTTATGTAATTGAAATCATAATATAACTATCAGGAGAATAGTTCAGGAAATGACAGGGGCGCATGTGTGGTGGGCTTAGGAGAGTAAAGATGTTAAGTCCTTAACAGCATATTTTTCCCAAAGTACGACATCAATAGATAATGTCTACAACAGTAAATTCAAGAATTTGAATGATTTACAGAAAATTATCAGTACAATAACTTAGTATGACTCATATTGTTCAGCCAGTCAGTCAGTTCAGTTGCTCAGTCATGTCACTCTTTGCAACCCCATAGACTACAGCACAACAGTCTTCCCTGTCCATTACCAACTCCCAGAGCTTGCTTAAACTCATGTCCATCAAGTCGGTGATGCCATCCAACCATCTCATCCTCTGTCGTCCCCTTCTCCTCATATTGTTAAAGTGTACAAAATTTATCTTTTTATTTAAAGTATTTCAGGATTCAAAACCTTCAGAGTAGTTTTAAGTAAAAAGAAGTTATCCCTGGTTTTAATTCTGAAAAAATAAGCTGATTTTGATCCAGACTCAAAATAACAAAAATTTGAAAAGTGACTGAAAAAAGGTCAATGCCTATAAGATAGCAACTTGCCCAAATTAACCATAAAATCCACATGATCATTACAGGAAGATAGAGGGTTCTGGGAAAGAAAAATGATTTAAAGAGTAATTAGAAGCTGATGCCTCAGCCCTTCTTGGAAAATATTATATACCAAATTACAAACAAATAAAGGGCTTTTTGGTATACCCCTCAAAAGTTAGTATCATATCTTACTTTGTATAATATTTTTATTCCATCATCTAATTTTTCCCATTTTTTGCTTTGTATAATGTATCTCTTGCCTGACCAGATGGCAGTGAATCAGCCAATAATCACGGAAGGCACATCGTAATATATTAACATCCTAATGAATTATTGCAGATCTGTTTCCAAAAGTCACAACCAGTAATTAAAATACAGAGTTGACCTGGAAACAAGATTGTAAGATTTGAAAACATCCTGGAATGGCATTCTTATTGTCCATCTGTAATGTCTATATTGGATACTCCCCTTGCTTACCCAGTTTCCATTACCAAGGTCCCTCTACTGGAATTTCAGATTTGTTCAGGGAATCACCTCTTCCCAAACAGCACAAGTGCTTCTTGTGTAGAAGCCCCATCCTCTATTGCACTTTGCTAGTGATTAGTTTAGAAGTGGGAAGATGACTAGAAAATTCTTCATTGTTCTTCGGGCAGAGTGATGAGATCTCTCTCTATTCTCTCCCGTCAAAGGTGAACAACAGGTAAAGTGGTTCTGATTGCCCTTCTAAGCCATTTAATCTCCAGAAATTTAACCTGCGTTAGCATGAAACCAAAACAGAACAGATAGATGGGAACAATATAGTGGTGGGCCATGGGATGAATCAATTTATAGTCTTCCATAACCTGAACTTCTTGTTATACATGCTAGTGGTTTCTTACAAGCTACTCCTAACTAGGTTTTCTATTACCTGTATCCAACAAAATCCTAACTAAATTCAAACTGATGTTTCTTAGAATCATTAAAAGCAGTCAATTCAAGCTAACAGAATTGTATTCATTTTCTACTCATTTTTTATATAATTACAGAATTTCAGGTTCAAATAAACTACAAAAAAATGCCACTCTTTTGTGTGTGGGTGCATATATAGATACACAGTGTTGCAAATGTGTTTGTGTGAGTGTTATATATGCAGTTGTGTATTGAAAGGCAGTAGAGTATCGAGACTTGACTAGGAATCAGTTCTGTTCAGTCACTCAGTTGTGTCCAACTCTTTGTGACCCCATGAACTACAGCACGCCAAGCCTCCATGTCCTTCACCAACTGCTGGAGTCCACCCAAACCCATGTCCATTGAGAAGGTGATGCCATGCAACCATCTCATCCTCTGTCGTCCCCTTCTCCTCTCACCTTCAATCTTTCCCAGCATCCGGGTCTTTTCAAATGAGTCAGCTCTTTGCATCAGGGGGCCAAAGTGTTGGAGTTTCAGCTTCAACATCAGTCCTTCTAATGAGCAACCAGGACTGATCTCCTTTAGGATGGACTGGTTGGATCTCCTTGCAGTCCAAGGGACTCTCAAGAGTCTTCTGCAACACCACAGTTTAAAAGCATAAATAATTCGATGCTCAGCTTTCTTTATAGTCCAACTCTCACATCCATACATGACTACTGGAACAACCATAGCCTTGACTAGATGGACCTTCATGGACAAAGTAATGTCTCTGCTTTTTAATATGCTGTCTAGGTTGGTCATAATTTTCCTTCCAAGGAGTAAGCATCTTTTAATTTCATAGCTGCAATCACCATCTGTAGTGATTTTGGAGCCCTAAAAATAAAGTCAGCCACAGTTTCCACTGTTTCCCCATCTATTTGCCATGAAGTGAAGGGATCAGATGCCATGATCTTAGTTTTCTGAATGTTGAGCTTTAAGCCAACCTTTTCATGTTCCTCTTTCACTTTCATCAAGAGGCTCTTTAGTTCTTCTTTACTTTCTGCCATAAGGGTGGTGTCATCTGCATATCTGAGGTTATCGATATTTCTCCCGGCAATCTTGATTCCAGCTTGTGCTTCTTCCAGCCCTGCTTTTCTCACGATGCACTCTGCATATAAGTCAAATAAGCAGGGTGACAATATACAGCCTTGACATACTCCTTTCCCTATTTGGAACCAGTCTGTTGTTCTGTGTCCAGTTCTAACTGTTGCTTCCTGACCTGCATACAGGTTTCTCAAGAGGCAGGTCAGGTGGTCTGGTATTCCCATCTCTTTCAGAATTTTCCACAGTTTATTGTGATCCACACAGTCAAAGTCTTTGGCATAGTCAATGAAGCAGAAATAGATGTTTTTCTGGAACTCTCTTCCTTTCTCAATGATCAAGCAGATGCTGGCAACTTGAACTCTGGTTCTTCTGCCTTTTCTAAAACCATCTTGAACATCTGGAAGTTCATAGTTCACATATTGCTGAAGTCTGGCTTGGAGAATTTTGAGCATTACACTACTAGCGTGTGAAATGAGAGCAATTGTGTGGTAGTTTGAGTATTCTTTGGCATTGCCTTTCTTTGGGATTGGAATGAAAACTGACCTTTTCCAGTCCTGTGGCCACTGCTGAGTTTTCCAAATTTGCTGGCATATTGAGTGCAGCACTTTCATAGCATCATCTTTCAGGATTTGAAGTAGCTCAACTGGAATTCCATTACCTCCACTAGCTTTGTTCGTAGTGATGCTTCTTAAGGCCCACTTGACTTCACAATCAGGATGTCTGGCTCTAGGTGAGTGTGAGTGATCAAATTATTGTGATTATCTGGGTGGTAAAGATCTTTTTTGTATAGTTCTTCTGTGTATTCTTGTCACCTCTTCTTAGTATCTTCTGCTTCTGTTAGGTCCATACCATTTCTGTCCTTTATCGAGCCCATCTTTGCATGAAATGTTCCCTTGGTATCTCTTATTTTCTTGAAGAGATCTCTAGTCTTTCCTATTCTGTTGTTTTCTTCTATTTCTTTTCACTAATTGCTGAGGAAGGCTTTCTTAGCTCTCCTTGCTATTCTTTGGAACTCTTCTTTGAAATGAGTATAATTTTCCTTTTCTCCTTTGCTTTTCGCTTCTCTTCTTTTCACAGCTAGTTGTAAGGCCTCCTCAGACAGCCATTTTGATTTTTTGCACTTTTTTTTTCTTGAGGATGGTCTTGATTTCTGTCTCCTGTACAATGTCAGGAACCTCTGTCTTTAGTTCATCAGGCACTCTATCAGATCTAGTCCTTTAAATCTATTTCTCACTTGAGTAGACATGTTCTAGAATTTATACAGCAAACAGAGAAGGCACAGTGAGTGACAGACAGATTGTCAGCAGGGCAGTAGGGATAGTGGAAAGAAGTGGGCTTGCATAAAGGCTTGTAAATAGAACCTCAGACACACTCTAAGGCACACTATGGCTATCTTGAGATGTTAGTATTTTGGCTCAGTGTTAGTTTGCAAATGATTTGTAAATAAAAAGTATGAATATTCACAATCAATTTACATTTTATTTTCAGTCTTTAAGTTTATTTTCTAAGATAGAAACCCAAATGGTTTAAAGGATAATCCTCTAAGATGTGTTATGAAAAATTAAAGTTCTCCATCCTCCTTCCTTTCCATTTCTTCTTCTCTGGAGGCAGCCACTTTTGTTTCTTTTACCTGGTTCTTTTCTCTTAATTCAAATGCTTTTTTCATTTTAGACATTACCTACATTTTTGACAATTTGTCTACATTTTAGACAATTCCCACCACATGAGAAGTTAAAAGATTTAACTTCTGCCACCTCATATGTACCCTCATGTCACCCTCTATTCCCATCTTCCCAATGCTATCATTTTGATTAGATTAACATTCAGTATTTCCACTCTAGTGACTATATAAATTCAACTCAGGCTTGAGTCATGGACTAGAGGTAAACTGGCTCTATGAAAAGAAAAAAAAAATTCTGACTTATATGATTTTTGATTTCCATAGGTGGCGCTAGTGGTAAAGAACCTGCCTGTCAGTTCAGGAGACACAAGAGACCTTGGTTCAATCTCTGGGTCAGGACGATTCCCTGGAGGAAGAAATTGCAACCCACTCCACTATTCTTGCCTGGAGAATCCCATGGACAGAGGAGCCTGGTGGGCTACAGTGCATGGGGTCACAAAAGGTCAGACACGACAAGCAACTCAGCATGCAAAAAGCATGCACGTATAAATACTCCCACTTTGACCAGTTTCAAATTACTGACCTGAGGTCACTTAATGAAAATTTGAAGAGATGGGCATATTTAATTATAAGGAGCTCTTTTCCTTTGGGTTAGCAATTGCCTTGTCTGTATTTGTTTGCATGTTATATTTTCTGTGTATTTATATGTTATGAATTAGAGGACTCCCTTACGCATGTAACTTCCTTCTTATTAGGTACAGATATAACAGATATTCTACTGATTCTATGCTTTTGAAAAAGCCTTCTCTGGCACCTTCTATTCCAGTCACATTCTATAATGCAAAACGTTATCCTGGCACCTCTTTCCACTATCACCCCAAGATTCTGTTTCCCATCTAGTGTGTGTGTGAGCTTAGTCATGTCCCACTCTTTGCAATCCCATGGACTGTAGCCTGCCAGACTCCTCTGTCCATGGGATTTTCCAGTTTGATGCATGAAGCAGGGTGCTCTGGGACAACTCAGAGGGATTGGGTGGGGAGGGGAGAGGGGAGGGAGTTGGGAGAGGGGTTCAGAATGGTGGGACATATGTACACCCATTGCTGATTCATGTCGATGTATGGGAAAAACCACTGCAACATTGTAAAGCAATTAAAGAGTACTGGAGTGGGTTGCCATTGACTTCTCCAGGGGATCTTCCCAAACCAGGGAAAGGACCCCTGTCTTCTGCATTGCAGTCTTTAGCACTAAGCCGCCTGGGAAGCCCCTTTCCCATCTTGGATTCCCTATTTCTTTGACCTCATGTGTTACAAACTAAATGTTTGTGTCTCCCCAAAATTCATGTGTTAACATTGTAAATCCCAAAATTATGGTATTAGGAGACATGGCCTCAGGTGCGTGATTAGGTCACAAGAGTAGAACCTTCATGAACAGGATTAGTCTCCTTATAAATGAGACCACAGAGAGCCCCTTACCCCTTGCACCACAAGAATATAAAATGAAAGGACAGCCATCTGCAAACAAAGTGAACTTTCAGCAGAACTAACTCCCAGCACTTTGGTCTTAGACTTTCCAGCCACCAGAACTGGAGAAATGTTTATTGTTAAATCACTCAGTTTATGGTGCTTTGTTACAGCAGCCTGAGCTAAGACACCAAGCCTTTCTCTTCACTGGTTAACTGTTTCATTTTGGTGAAGCACATCCTCCTGAATCCTCTGAAGAAATTTTTTAGACTCTGTATACCCAAAAGTGTCTTTATTCTCCCATCACACTTTAATGATAGTAAGAATGACTGTGCATCTTCAATTTGTAAGTAATTCCCTACAGAATGCTGATGGTTTTCCTTCATTTTGTTTTAGATTTCAATGTGAGTGTTGAGAAGCCCCTAGGATTCTGATTCCAGATCCTTTGCAGGCAACCTGCTTTTCCTTTGCTGAAAACTCTAAGAACTCTGTCCAAAATACTTATGTTCTTAAAATTAGAATGCATTAAAGCATCACTCTAGTAGTATTAGCTTCATTTGTATTCCAGAATGGCCTTATGAATAAGAAAGACGATGGACTACACCATATTCTATAGGCAAGGTGACAGTCTATATATGAATGTGACCATAAGAATATAACATATATAAACGTGTGTTAAAGTGGAAAAAATAAAGATGTCTCCTAAAAGGGACTGATCAAAAGCTTTCATTAATTTTATATTGCATGTATGTGTGTTTATGTGTTTGTATTGGTGGAAGAGATTAAAGAAGGGAATAAGCACAATAATTTGGAATGGAAAAAGGAAAAATGACTTTTCTGCGTGGTCTTGAGGAACAGGTAGCTTAAAAATGCTGTTTCTGAATTTCTTTTACTAAGAGGAAGAGAAAGATAAGTAAAATTAACTGTAAAGTTACATTTTTTAATGATTAAGGAAAAAAAGAAGAGTACTGTTTTTGCCACATGAGAAAGTTCTATGAAACTCAAATTTCAGGGTCCACAAATGCAGTTTCATTAGTACACAGCTGGACTCACTCATTTACATATTGTCTGGGGCTGCTTTTGCATTACAACAGAGTTAAGTGTTGTGGCAGAGGCAGTGTAGCCTTCAAAGCCCTATCTGGCTTTTCACAGGAAAAGCCTGCTGACCTCTTGCACAGACCATCTAATTTACTTAACTCAACATTTAAAATTCATAGGATTTTTAACTGTACGCGTGAAGGGGGTAAAAGTGGGAGAATGAGCTGAGATAAAGAAGATGCAAATATGATGAATAATTAATTAATTGTCCAGTGTGGATTTAGGCAGGAAAGTGATGAGAGACAGCAAGAAAGATAGGTCGTGGCCATGCCATGTCATCAGAGAACGCCAGTTTGAGGAGTCTGCCGTTCATCTGGAAGGAAACTGGGAAACTATGGAGGATTTTGAGCAGAGGCGGGGAGTAGCATGAGCAGGATCTATTTTAGGAGATTAATTTGGCTAGGCAATGTGGAATTAATACACAGAGTACTGCTACCAGGTAAGGAAATTATTTATAGAATTATTTTAATAAGCTATAAAGAGGCATGAATGCATGTGAAGGCACAGTCTAATGTGTAAACATATCATTGAAATAATTTCTACAGTTCTGAAAAATCAGAAAGTCATCTCTATGTTTATGAATGTGAATCATTTATGTCTGTAAAAAAAAATTCAAGTATATCTTACCACCGAAGTTTTGGTCTACTCTGTTTCAGTATACTCAGCTACAATTTTATAAAATGTGCTTTCCATGTAACAAACAACCCAAGAAACTAATTGAGTCATACACTAGTTGCTGAATTAAGCTGGAACATGGTAACTGATTATCTGATTATTTCTTAATGTATTACTTATAAGCTTAAGGCTCAAACCACGGCAATGGAAGACATACAGGATTGTCTGTTATTTCAAAGACATAATATGAAGTGCTCATCATAATCTGGTTAAAAATCCTAAATAGCAAGAATGTTGGTCTCCTAGACGGAGTAATTCTAATTAACCTTATAAAAATAAGATTTGTACAGTATGTGGAAAATTAAGGATATAAACAACCATTAAAAGAAGAGCCTAATCGTATTATAATAATTATGTTCAACTGACACAATAGGCAATAGTCACATAGCAGTACCATATTTTAAATGCCATCATAAATAATATAAAATTACAATTTTATATTGTTATTATTCAACATAACATTTTAAATCATTATTTTAAACATCCAAATAAGTTGCTCTATTAACATAGTGATTTAAACACATACTCTGCAGTCACTTATTTTTGTAAAGAGTAGGCTAGACATTAAGTTAAATTATATTGGAAAATGAGCCAACAAAGTATAAATAAGTTAACATTTATAGTAGGAGTTTATATATACCAGTATGTCTTAAGATTGGGGTACTAACATAAAAAGAAAAAAAGAGATTTGGTTCAGTGTTGTTTAGAAGAGTTTCCTTTTTAACCCACATTGTTTGTGGTTAATAGCTGGCCATTCTAGTGACAAAAGTAAGCATCGTGGTTTAACACTTGGACTCCAGTGACATAAAAACTGAATTTCCAATTGTATGATTTTGGCAAATTTCTTGACCACTTCAAGCCTCAGATTCCTCATCTGTCATAATGTTAATATCTGCCCTGAGCTCAAAGATTTGTTGTTACATATGCTTATGAACTTAGCACTTGCCGTTGTAAGAATACTAAACATTAAATAAATGATAGCTATTGTTTTTGTTATAATTATTACTTCCTATCTTAAGTTTTTTCTTTGATTGCATGTTGGCATGTTAGAAAGATTGAAGAGAGAGAATTGAAAATAAAGAGTAACAATATAATTATTACTTCCAATCCCCTTCCCATTCATCTATTCCAGCTTTGAAGTGAAGTGAAGTTGCTCAGTCATGTCCAACTCTTTGCGACCCCATGGACTGTAGCCTACTAGGCTCCTCAGTCCATGGAATTTTCCAGGCAAGAGTACTGGAGTGGGTTGCCATTTCCTTCTCCAGGGGATCTTCCCAACCCAGGGATCGAACCTGGGTTTCCCACACTGCAGGCAGACGCTTTACCATCTGAGCCACCATTCCAGCTTTAGTTTAGGAGAAATGTTAACAAGTAGTCAATTATTATTGTGGTCTGTGGCCTTTAATGGATACTTAAAGACATGTTATGGACTGTTATTGGGACACCAAACCAAAAGTTCCTCAGAAGGTCTGTCTAGGGAATACCTCTGAATTCCCGTTGGAATCCCTGGACTTTGAATCTCCCGCCTTCCTCATTACTAGAAACCCTTGTGAGTGTGACATTGTCAGAAATATCTGACTTGCATATTTCTCTGAGCCATCCTTGAAATTTGATGCTATATTTAGTGATCTATTTACAAGCTTAAGAAGCTATGTTTGCTGAGACACATGTCCATAAATATGTAATAGATGGAGAAATAATTGTGGACACCTGAAAGAAAATTTTGACAACACTAGCCCTATTTTTCTTGTTCTGGAAAATTGCTTTACACAAATGGTGTTTCCTAGAAAATTTCATTAATCGATACACACTATTCCCTTACGGCAAAGACGGTGTTTTTATTTTGTATTATTGTATTGTGATAATAATTCTCATGTATATTTTTAAAATTTCAAATAAACTGGTGGTTGGTAGGAAATTTCTTGGTCATATAAAAGATGTGCAGAAGAAATGAGCATATGACCAGTTAAAATGAATGCCCTAGTTGTTAAAGTATTTGTTTAGTGATCATAAAACCACCCCAACTCTTCTGTGATAATTTGATTTGCTTTAAATAATATGTTTCCCTGACTAATAAGCAGGAATGCATCATTAAACTAGTGTGTGAACCTAGGAGCCACTTGTGTTCCATATCCCACTGTGGCCTTGTTTCTCTGCTCTGATTTCAAGTATGGTAGAAATTGCCATAAGCTGATAAAAAATATGTTTCTTTAAAAACAAAAAATTCTACCTGGTTCCCCAAGTCAAGTTATAATGCTAGAGACAGAAGTAAAGAGAAAACAAAGTGGAGTTTTTGTTTGGTTTGTTTTTTAAAAAATAAACACTGAGATCATAAACTAATCAAAGACCGGAATGCTGAACTCCATGACAACTTGGAGAGTATATCCAAAATGCATATACAAAATGAAAGGCTGAATCAGGAAATCACTTTAATCAATACAGGTGCCTTATCAAATAAGGAATAACAGTTTAGTCAAGGTCAAACTTCAGTTGATTGTGGCTTCAGTATATGCACAGCATGGTTAGAATTCTTTGTGGATATGTGATTCAGGGGAAAAAAAATGTCCAGTGCCTACAAATTGAAACAATAAGAGATGAAGTCAATAGTCTACAAAATTAATCTTTACCACAAGTAAAAACTGGTTTATAAACCTTAAGGAGCTTTTTTTTTTCCCCCCATAAACATGAAATTAATAGGAGAAGCAGTGTCAACTGACTGCAGTAGCTACAGAAGGATTTTTCTTGAGAGTGGAAAAGCCACAGAGGAGAAAGTTTAGAGTGAGGAAAATGTCTTGAAAGTAAATGAAACTGGCCTGTCATACAAGAAAATGCCTTCAGGAAGATTCCTATCGAAGAATGAGAAGTATGAGTCTAGTAGCCCTGGGCAGACCAACATGTATTTGATAGCAACCCAGCAGGCTTTAAGATTAAGTTGTATTTATTCTACCATAAAACCTCCAGGACATCGAGGTGATCGAGGTGCAAGAAAACACTTATTTAACTATACATACTCAATCAAATAAAAATCTAGAAGCAGGGCAAGACTGGCTGTACTGTTTCTAATAATGTTGGTGCTTTAGTGGTATTCATAAATTTGCAATGTTTAAAAGTCTCAGCCCATAGTCTTTGAAAATGTAAAAGGTCTGCTGTATTTACCTTCAAATATACTTCTCATGTTGTAAAAAAAAAATTAGGCTCTTTTTCAAATGGTGCATAGCTTATACTTAATTTCATTCTTAACCTGTAAATGTATTTAAGTCTGTTTGTTACTCCTATTTGAACTAGATATATTAAACATAATTCATTGAAGTTGATATGCATTAAGTTCAGGTCAGATTGAAATTTAATTAGGAAATGTACAACACTTTCACTGATTCCATGACCTAAGCGAGTGGCAACATGTAAAAATGTATTTTCAAGAACAAATTTTGAAAGCTACTTATATTTATTTTCTTAAAGGCATTCACAGAGATATTCAAGGTGGCTATAATTTCCACCCTGATCTCCACGCAAATTGTTATTAATTACTAGAATGCAATGGCATAAGAATAAGCATGTGATATCAAGATTGATAGTCTTAGGAAGTGAGATCTATAGACTCAGTTGAATAATAAGCATTTATTCTATAAAGCGTGCTGCTAATGTTTCATATTAATAAAAAGGAACAATATGGAGTGTGTTATATGTCCTGGGAACTCTGAATTAATATTTTTTATACAGATTTCAAAAAGTTGCATTTTCTCATAAAGTTCATTAATTAACAAGGATCCAACTTATTCCATTGCCTCAGAGTGACAGACCACAAAGTGTGTATATAGTGGTAAATACATTGACTTACTTTTTTTCTAAAATATGTTAAAATGACATACATCATCTAAAGTTGATCTCTGGAGGAATGACTCTTTGAAACATTCTCTGTAACTCCATTACTTGATATGACATTTCTTCAGAACTTACTGGGCATTATTGAAATATTATACTACCTTGGCAATCATAACTAAATTTTATCTTTTTTGCTTTCTTTTCTGTGGTTCTGTTGTTGGTATAGACAGAAAGACTCTAATTTCCAGCTAACAGATTTGTTTTTGTGAGCCTAGCATCATTAGGAAAGTATTGATTTCACATGCTGACTAAATAGGACATTCAAGATAAAATTATGCTCACCTTCCAAAACAGTTCTTTGCCTCTGGAAAGCTATCCCATATGATTGTTTCAGTGTGTGCGGATATTCTTTGACAGCTTTTAATATGTTTCATTCTTATATCCTATGATTCTAGCAATAATGTTTCCCTTTTGATATTTTAAGATGCTGTCATTTAGGTGTATCTGCATCTTTCAGTCCATGTCTAGGATGAGAGTTCCATGAGTAGGGGGACTTTGTTCCACTTATTGTCGCAACTCTAGGGCCTATCTGCCTGACACATAGAAGGCATTCAAGTTAATGATAATTGTTTGAGACTATATGATCTTTACAGATGTAGAGTATTAGCCAAACTGCAACATCCTTTATTAACATCTCAGAGAATTCTGGATTAGCGCTTTCATGTGCTCTTTAAATAATATCAAGAGGTAAACTCTGGGTTCTACTTTCATCATTGTTCTGAAGTAGTTTTTACCTTGGAGCATGTTAGTTACTCAGTTGTGTCTGACTCTTTGTGAGTCCATGGACCATAGCCCATGAGGCTCCTTTGTCTATGGGATTCTCCAGTCAGGAATACTGGAATAGGTTGCCATTCCCTACTTCAGGGGATCTTTCCCACCCAGGGACTGAACCCAGGTCTCCCACATTGCAGGCAGTTTCTTTACCATCTGAACCATAGTGACAAATTAATAGCCAAATTCTTTGGAATAAATTTGGTCCTCACTTTAATTGCATTCATTTCACCTATGGAAGTCTAGGTCATCTCTTCCATCTTAAAACTCTCTCCATCCTTTTCCCCCCCGATAGGTATAATTTCTATATGCTCATTCTTTTCTTTTTTTCCTCTCTTATTATAAACTATTTAAAGCACCTTATTTAAAGCATCCTTTTCCCCCCATATAGGAGTAATTTCTATATGCTCCCCCATATAGGTGTAATTTCTATATGCTCCCCCATATAGGTGTAATTTCTATATGCTCCCCCCATATAGGTGTAATTTCTATATGCTCCCCCCATATAGGTGTAATTTCTATATGCTCCCCCATATAGGTATAATTTCTTTATGCTCCCCCCATATAGGTGTAATTTCTATATGCTCCCCCCATATAGGTGTAATTTCTATATGCTCCCCCATATAGGTGTAATTTCTATATGCTCCCCCATATAGGTGTAATTTCTATATGCTCCCCCCATATAGGTGTAATTTCTATATGCTCCCCCCATATAGGTGTAATTTCTATATGCTCCCCCATATAGGTGTAATTTCTATATGCTCATTCTTTTCTTTTTCTCCTCTCTTATTATAAACTTTATTTAAAGCACCTTATTAAGTCCCATATTTTCAACTGTCATCTCTATGATCACAATTCTTTAATTTATATTTCAAGTCATCTTCTCTTTCTTAAGATACAAACCCATACTTTTATGCCCATATTCTACAGGTACCTCAAACTGAATAATTTTGAAATAAACTAATTCAAACTAATTCTCTTTCTCTCCAAACATATTCTCACTCCTTTATTCCTGTTTTAGTTGTTTGTAAATGAGTTGAGTGTTGAATAAAACTGTTTTGGTATGTTAGGCTGATGACAGACAGAGAATGCACCTGATATTCATTATGGTGCCCAGAAAGCAAATATGATGAAAAGATGTTTATCTTTCCCAGTGAATATAAGTTAAGTTTTTATTCCGTTATTAAACTGAAAATTTTGTACTCTTTTCTATGCTTTAGGGTATTAGGATATCTGGAGTAAGAGACAGAGTGGCATTGCTCATAGAATCTCACCTCTGAACACAAGCTTAGTAAAAGGAAGTAAATATAATGGCAAACAGTTCACTAGCAACACTCAAACAACAGAAATGGCATATATGAGAAATCTATCTTTAAGAACTGGCACCCAAATATTAAAGAGGGGGAACGAATGAGTCAAGATAAACTAGTTTATGTCTGAGTAATCCCAAATTTTTTTTAAATATTCATTACTCACAGTCTGTTGCAAATCGGGTGATTCTCTAAGGGAGCTCTTCTCTATGCATTGGTTTAGCATTCAATTAACTGCTTCAGTCCTGTGAACCTACCTATCAACACATGCTCTCTCATTTGCAGGGCAGGAATAGAGACTGAAGACTTAGAGAACGGACTTGGGGACACAGCAGCAGAAGGAGAGAGTGGGGCAAACTGAGAGAGTAGCGTTGACATATATGCACTACCGTGAGTCAAATAGAGCTAATGGGAGGCTGTTGTATAACACAGGGAACTCAGTTCAGTGCTCTGTGACAACGTAGAGGGGTGGGATGGTGGGGTAGGAGGGAGCCTCAAGAGGGATATATTTATACTTTCAGCTGATTCACGCTTGTACAGTAAAAACCAACACAACATTGTAAAGCAATTATTCTCCAATTAAAATTTTAGGAGAGAATATTTCATTCCTTCTTCTTTCTTTAAAATCTTGTTCCAATTGACAATATAATGCTGAGAATACAGATAAATCAAAAACAGTCAAGCTATATTAAAAAAATATATTTTCTCAACTGTTTTAGCAGGGGAAAAGGAATGGGATAATTGAGTGCTAATCATTAAATAGTTCCACCTAGAAATGGCACACATTACTCTGCTAAAATTTTATTGGTCAAATTAAGGCATATGGCCCTATCTAACTACAAAGTAATGGGAAACACACCCTAGCCATGGGCTCAGAGATAGAGAAGAGCTGGATATAGCAAACAGTAGTAGTAAAACGTGTCACAATAAATTTCCATTAAAGAAAGCACAATTCAATCCTACTTATACTTCTCCAGAAGCATTAAAAGAGAAGGCAGCATTTGGTGGGGAGAAAGGAGAAAGGAAAATACCAAGTTCAGTAAAAGCTCCATCTAGAATGGATGCCTCATTTTCTACCATGCTGAATTAATAAATGAGGAAAAATTATAAGCTCTCACCATTGTGTTTTCCCTAGCTGAAAGGCAGATGAATAAATAAGGAATGATTATGATCAAGAGTTATCAGAATGACAAATGAAAAAATAAATATTATAAGAATTGCAGAAGAACATGATAGTCTAGAGAGAAAGAGCAGACAAAGCACGGCAGATGATGTATTACCTACAGAGCAGGAAGTTTCCTGGTCAAAATCCATATACCTGCTGTTTCTGCTCTCTATCCTGAAGGGGATTGGGAGAGTATTCCGGTGAAAATTAGTATTATAGAAAGAAGGAAAACAGCTTATCAGAATTCGTTCCAGCAAGATACTAAATAGCAATAATACAGGCAAATGAAACTGTCCTCAATGGGGGTTGGAGGTGGGGGTTGTGGTGGGGGTTGGAGGAGAGTCATTTTACCTATGTTCAGTATTAGCTTTGTCAAACTGTTGGAATCTGAATATCAGAAAGTAACAGATCCACCTAGAATTAAGGGAAATTTTTATGGCAATAAATTTTATACAGTTATAAAATTGAAAAGAAAAAAAAATTGAAAATGAAAAAGAAAAATTCCTGTAAAAACACTGCTTACCCAAATAGAAATAGGAAATTAGCCTTATGTTTTCTGAAAAAATTATATACATTAAAATACTTATTTTAATGCAAATAATTTCTTCAAAACATATAGGAAGTTGGATCTATATACAAAACAGAAACAGACTCACAGACATAGAAAACAAACTTATGCTTATCAAAAGGGAGAGAGAGGGAGGGGGGACAAACTAGAAGTATGAGAGTAACAAATACAAACTACTATACCTAAAATGGATAAGCAACAAGGATTTACTATATAGCACAGGTAATTATATTAAATATCTTACAAAGACCTACAATGGAATATAATCTATAAGAAAAGCTGAATCACTATGCTATACACCAAAATTAATGCAAATTTGTAAATTTGTAAATAAACTATATTAAAATAGTTACCATAGCAAAAAAGGGGGGGGGGAGGAAAAGAAAGAAAATAATTAAATGATTAAAAAAACAGAAGAGAAAGTTCTCAGCATGGTAACAGTAATATACAAGAAAATGTGGCTAGCATCATAATAATTACAAAATATTTTATATATCCCATAAAATTGAAAATAGTTCAAAAGTAGGAAAGGAATGCGTAGAATAGTTTCTATTTTCAGATTATATTATCATTGGTGTAAAAAAATCAAATTATATTTCTGTAGATGAGCAGAAAACAATTGAAAAATCTAATAAACAAATCAGTTTGTAATAATGTCAAAATATAAAAGAGGAATACATCCTAAAAAATATTCAGAACCTTCCACATTAAAAATGGCAAAATATTACTGATGGAATTTGAAGACCATTGAATGATGATGTGCACTCTGTGTACTATGGTTTTGGATAGGCAGATCAATGCTGTTAATATATTTATTCAATAGTATTGTACCAGCGGCTGCACTTTGCTGGAGCAGCAGTGAAGAGATACCCCATATCCAAGGTAAGAGAAACCCAAAGAAGATGGTAGGCGCTGAGAGAGGGCACCAGAGGGCAGACAGACTGAAACCACAATCACAGACAACTAGCCAACCTGATCACATGGACCACAACCTTGCCTAACTCAAAGAAACTAAGCCATGCCCTGTGGAGGCACCCAAGATGGATGGGTCATGGTGGAGAGGTCTAACAGAATGTGGTCCACTGGAGAAGGGAATGGCAAACCATTACAATATTCTTGCCTTGAGAATTCCATGAACATTAAGAAAAGGCAAAAAGATAGGACACTGAAAGATGAACTCCCCAGGTTGGTAGGTCCCCAATATGCTACTGGAGATCAGTGGAGAAATAACTTGAGAAAAAATGAAGGCATGGAGCCAAAGCAAAAACAACACCCAGTTGTGGATGGGACTGGTGATAGAAGCAAGGTTCAATGCTGTAAAGAGCAATATTGCATAGGAACCTGGAATGTCAGGTCCATGAATCAAGGCAAATTGGAAGTGGTCAAATAGGAGATGGCAAGAGTGAACGTCGACATTCTAGGAATCAGTGAACTAAGATGACTGGAACGGGTGAATTTAACTCAGATGACCATTATATCTACTACTGTGGGCAAGAATTCCTTAGAAGAAATGGAGTAGCCGTCATGCTCAACAAAAGAGACCAAAATGCAGTTCTTGGATGCAATCTCAAAAATGACAGAATGATCTCTGTTCATTTCCAAGGCAAACCATTCAATATTACTGTAATCCAAGACTATGCCCCGACCAGTAACGCTGAAGAAGCTGAAGTTGAACAGTTCTATGAAGACCTACAAGACCTTTTAGAACTAACACCCAAAAAAAGATGTCCTTTTCATTATAGGGGACTGAAATGCAAAAGTAGGAAGTCAAGAAACACCTGGAGCAAATTTGGCCTTGGAGTACAGAATGAAGCAGGGCAAAGGCTAATAGAGTTCTGCCAAGAGAATGGACTGGTCATAGCAAACACCCTCTTCCAACAACACAAGAGAAGACTCTACACATGGACATCACCAGATGGTCAACACCGAAATCAGATTGATTATATTCTTTGCAGCGAAAGATGGAGAAACTCTATACAGCCAGCAAAAACAAGACTGGGAGGTGACTGTGGCTCAGATCGTGAACTTGTTATTGCCAAATTCAGACTGAAATTGAAGAAAGTGGAGAAAACCCCTAGACCATTCAGGTATGACCTAAATCAAATCCCTCATGGCTACACAGTGGAAGTGAGAAATAGATTTAAGGGACTAGATCTGATAGACAGAGTGCTTGATGAACTATGGACAGAGGTTCATGACATTGCACAGTAGACAGGGATCAAGACCATCCCCAAGAAAAAGAAATGTGAAAGAGCAAAATGGCTGTCTGAGGAGGTCTTACAAACAGCTGTGAAAAGAAGGGAAGCAAAAAGCAAAGGAGAAAAGGAAAGATATAACCATCTGAATGCAGAGTTCCAAAGACTAGCAATGAGAGATAAGAAAGCCTTCCTCAGCAATCAATGCAAAGAAATAGAGGAAAACAACAGAATGAGATAGATTAGAGATCTCTTCAAGAAAATGAGAGATACCAAGGGAACATTTCATACAAAGATGGGCTCAATAAAGGACAGAAATGACATGGACCTAACAGAAGCAGAAGATATTAAGAAGAGATGGCAAGAATACACAGAAGAACTATACAAAAAAGATCTTCACCACCCACATAATCAAGATGGTGGGATCACTCATCTAGAGCCAGACATCATGGAATGTGAAGTCAAGTGGGTTTAAGAAGCATCACAAAGAACAAAGTTAGTGGAAGTGATGGAATTCCAGTTGAGCTATTTCAAATCCTGAAAGGTGACGCTGTGAAAGTGCTGCATTCAATATGCCAGCAAATTTGGAAAACTCAGTAGTGGCCACAGGACTGGAAAAGGTCAATTTTCATTCCAATTCCAAAGAAAGGCAAAGCCAAAGAATGCTCAAACTACTACACAATTGCACTCATCTCACACGCTTGTAAAGTAATGCTCCAAACTCTCCAAGCCAGGCTTCAGCAGTACATGAACCATGAACTTCCAGATGTTCATATTGGTTTTAGAAAAGGCAGAGGAACCAGAGATCAAATTGCCAACATCCACTGGATCATTGAGAAAGCAAGAGAGTTCCAGAAAAACATCTATTTCTGCTTTATTGACTATGCCAAAGCCTTTGACTGTGTGGATCACAAGAAACTGTGGAAAATTCTGAAAGAAATGGGCATACCAGACAATCTAACCTGCCTCTTGAGAAACCTGTATACAGGTCAGGAAGCACCAGTTAGAACTGGCCATGGAACAATTGTCACCCTGCTTGTTTAACTTCTATGCAGAGTACATCATGAGAAACGCTGCACTGGAGGAAGCACAGCTGAAATCAAGATTGCTGGGATAAATAGCAATAACCTCAGATATGCAGATGACACACCCTTATGGCAGAAAGTGAAGAGGAACTAGAGAGCCTCTTCATGAAAGTGAAGGAGAAGAGTGAAGATGTTGGCTTAAAGCTCAACATTCAGAAAACGAAGATCATGGCATCTGTTCCCATCACTTCATGGCAAATACATGGGGAAATAGTGGAAACAGTGGCTGACTGTTTATTTTGGGGGGCTCTAAAATCACTGCAGATGTTGATAGCAGCCAGGAAATTAAAAGACGCTTACTCCTTGGAAGGAAAGTTATGGGCAACCTAGACAGCATATTAAAAAGCAGAGACATTACTTTGTCAACAAAGGTCCATCTAGTCAAGGCTATGGTTTTTCCTGTGGTCATGTATGGACGTGAGTGTTGGACTATAAAGACAGCTGAGCAGCGAAGAGTTGATGCTTTTGAACTGTGATGTTGGAGAAGAATCTTGAGAGTCCCTTGGACTGCAAGGAGATCCAATCAGTCCATCCTAAAGGAGATCAGTCCTGGGTGTTCATTGGTAGGACTGATGTTGAAGCTGAAACTCCAATACTTTGGCCACCTGGTGTGAAGAGTTGACTCATTTGAAATGACCCTGATGCTGGGAAAGATTGAAGGCAAGAGGAGAAGGAGACAACAGAGGATGAGAAGGTTGGATGGCATCACCGACTCAATGGACATGGGTTTGGGTGGACTCCAGGATTTGGTGATGGACAGGGAGGCCTGGCGTGCTGTGGTTTATGAGCTTGCAAAGAATCAGACATGACTGAGCAATTGAACTGACTGACTTATTGTACCAGTGTTAATTTCTGGTTTTGATCATTCCAGAATGGTGATAAAAGACATTAGTATTAGGAGAAACTATAAAAAATGTGTGAGAATCTTTCATGCTTTTGTGACCTATAGCTTTAGAAGTAGTTTAAAATAAAAGGGTTTTAAATGTCAATGATCTCAAATTGATCTGTAGATTCAGTGGAGACTAATTATAATCCCAGTAAAATTGTTTGTAGGAATTAATAAGCTGATTCTAAATTTTACATGAAGTACAAAGGACTTATAATAGCCAAAACAATCCTGAAAAAAAAGAGAGCTGAGGCTTTACACCTTTTGATTTTCAAGGCTTACTGTAAAGCAACAATAACCAAGATAGCATACCGCTCATAATGTTAGACAAATAGACAAATGGAGCAGCAGAGAGAGCTCAGAAATAGGTACACAGTTTTAGTTATTTGCTTTTTTGATAAAGGCAATAAATCTAAAACAGAAGAAATAGAGCTGACCCTTAAACAATGCAAAGGTTAATCCACACATGACTTACAGATGACCGTCCATATCCAATGTTGATACACATGTGTGGATTCAACCAACTACAGATCCCGCAGCAATGTAGTATTTACTACTGAAAAATATCTATGTATAAGTGGAGTGAGTCAGTGCAGTTCCAACTCATGCTATACAACCTTTAACTGGTATATTTTTAGCAAATGGTGCTGAAATAATTGACTACTGATCCTAAAACAACAATCCAAACCCCTACCTTACAATACACAAAATTAATTTGAGATGGACAAAGATCTAAGCATAAAAGCTAAAACCATAAAGCTTTTAAAGCAAAATGTCAGAGGAGATCTTCATGACTTAGAGGTAGGTATAGATTTTTTAGGTAACAAAAAGTCAGAATCTTAAAATAATTTATGAGGCTGGGCACATTCAAGATGGCTATAAAAGAAATAATTGATAATTTAAACTTTACCAAACTTAAAAAAATCCTTATTAAAAGACAGTATTGATAAAATCAACAATCCACAGACGATGAGGAAATAATCACAAAATATATATCTGACAAACAATATTACATAGGAAAAGAACTTCTACAAGACAAGAGAGACAAACAAGCCAATGATAAGTGGACAAAACATTTCAGCATTTATACAAATTCAGCAATCAGCACTTCAAAAAATGCTGTACTTCATTACTGACCAAGGAACTGCAAACTATACCTTGGGAAAATACCAATACACACCCACCAACCCAAATATAGTGAGGATATAGAGAAATTGAAACTCTCATATGAATAACAAGGCCAACAATTATTTTGAGGAAAAACCTGGCAGTTTCTCAAAATTTAAACTGACACATTCCTAATGACCAATACTTCAACTCCCAGACATTTACTCTAGAGCAATGAAAACAGTAACAGAAATCTTTTATAAGAATACTCATATCCCTTGCATTCCTATACACTAATAATGAGAAAGTAGAAAAAGAAATTGAGGAAACAATTCCATTTACCATTGCAACGGAAAGAATAAAATACTTAGGAATATATCTACCTAAAGAAACTAAAGACCTATATATAGAAAACTATAAAACACTGATGAAAGAAATCAAAGAGGACACTAATAGATGGAGAAATATTCCATGTTCATGGATTGGAAGAATCAATATAGCGAAAATGAGGATACTACCCAAAGTAATTTACAAATTCAATGCAATCCCTATCAAGCTACTATTTTTTTCACAGAAATAGAACAAATAATTTCAAGATTTGTATGGAAATACAAAAAACCTCAAATAGCCAAAGCAATCTTGAGAAAGAAGAATGGAACTGAGGAATCAACTTGCCTGACTTCAGGCTCTACTACAAAGCCACAGTCATCAAGACAGTATGGTACTGGCACAAAGACAGAAATATAGATCAATGGAACAAAATAGAAAGCCCAGGGATAAATCCACACACATATGGACACCTTATCTTTGACAAAGGAGGCAAGAATATACAATGGAGTAAAGACAATCTCTTTAACAAGTGGTGCTGGGAAAACTGGTCAACCACTTGTAAAAGAATGAAACTAGATCACTTTCTAACACCGCACACAAAAATAAACTCAAAATGGATGAAAGATCTAAATGTAAGACCAGAAACTATAAAACTCCTAGAGGAGAATATAGGCAAAACACTCTCAGACATAAATCACAGCAGGATCCTCTATGATCCACCTCCCAGAATACTGGAAATAAAAGCAAAAATAAACAAATGGGATCTAATTAAAATTAAAATCTTCTGCACAACAAAGGAAACTATAAGCAAGGTGAAAAGACAGCCTTCTGAATGGGAGGAAATAATAGCAAATGAAGCAACTGACAAACAACTAATCTCAAAAATATACAAGCAACTTATGCAGCTCAACTCCAGAAAAATAAACGACCCAATCAAAAAATGGGCCAAAGACCTAAATAGACATTTCTCCAAAGAAGACATATGGATGGCTAACAAACACATGAAAAGATGCTCAGCATCACTCATTATTAGAGAAATGCAAGTCAAAACCACAATGAGGTACCACTTCACACCAGTCAGAATGGCTGCGATCCAGAAATCTGCAAGCAATAAATGCTGGAGAGGGTATGGAGAAAAGGGAACCCTCCTACACTGTTGGTGGGAATGCAAACTAGTACAGCCACTTTGGAGAACAGTGTGGAGATTCCTTAAAAAATTGCAAATAGAACTACCTTATGACCCAGCAATCCCACTGCTGGTCATACACACTGAGGAAACCAGAATTGAAAGAGACACATGTACCCCAATGTTCATCGCAGCACTGTTTATAATAGCCAGGACATGGAAACAACCTAGATGTCCATCAGCAGATGAATGGATAAGAAAGCTGTGGTACATATACACAATGGAATATTACTCAGCCATTAAAAAGAATACATTTGAATCAGTTCTGATGAGATGGATGAAACTGGAGCCGATTATACAGAGTGAAGTAAGCCAGAAAGAAAAACACCAATACAGTATACTAACACATACATAATTTAGAAAGATGGTAATGACGACCCTGTATGCAAGACAGCAAAAAAGACACAGATATGTATAATGGACTTTTGGACTCAGAGGAAGAGGGAGAGGGTGGGATAATTTGGGAGAATGGCATTGTAACATGTATACTATCATGTAAGAATCGAATCGCCAGTCTATGTCTGACGCAGGATACAGCATGCTTGGGACTGGTGCACGGTGATGACCCAGAGAGATGTTATGGGGAGGGAGGTGGGAGGGGAATGCATGTACACCCGTGGTGGATTCATGTCAATGTATGGCAAAACCAATACAGTATTGTAAAGTAAAAATAAAAATTAAAAAAAAAGAATACTCATAGCAGCCTTATTCATAATAGTCAAAAATTGCAAAGAACTTAGGTTGTTCATCAATAGGAGAATGAGTGAACTAAAAATATTCAGTTAGTGAAATATTCCTCAAGCAGCCAAAAAGAGCAACAATAGTGACATGTACATAAGATGGATGAATCTCAAAAAAATTATGCTGAGTCAAGGAAAACTTACATACATGAGCGTATCTTGAGTGAGACCAACTATATGAAATTCTAGAACTGAAAAAGCTACTCCAGAAAGGAAAAATGTTAGAACAGTGGTTTTCTCTGTGAGTTTAAGAGCAGGAATTGGAAAGGCACATGAGGGACTTCCTAGAGAGATGGTAATATTATAATTTTGATAACAATTTAGGTTACATGCATACATGTGTTCTCAGTTGCTGAGTTGTGTCCAACTCTCTGCAACCCTATGGACTGTAACCCGCCAGGCTCCTCTGTCCATGGAATTTCCCAGGCAAGAATATTGAAGTGGGTTGCCATTTCCTCCTCCAGGGGATCTTCTCAACTCAGGGATTGAATCTTCAACTCCTGTGGCTACGGCATTGGCAGGTGGATTCTTTACCACTAGCGCCCCTTGGAAAGCCCTTAGGTTACATAGATATATTCATTTACCAAAATTAAGAATATTCATACTTAAGATTTATGTATTCTATTGCATGTAACAAAAAAAGTAAACAATTATTGTTGTTGAGTCACTCAGTTGCTGACTTTGTGACCCCATGGACTGCAGCATGAAAGGCTTCCCTGTCCTTCACCATCTCCTGGAGCTTGCTCAAACTCATGTCCAATGGAGTCAATAACATGTCCATTGAGTCAGTCATGCCATCCAGCCATCTTGTACTCTGTAGTCCCCTTCTCCTTCTGACTTCAAACTTTCCCAGCATCAGGGTCTTTTTTAATGAGTTGACTCTTTGCGTCAGGTGGCCAAAGTATTGGAGCTTCAGCTTTAGCATCAGTCCTTCCAATGAATATTCAGGGTTGATTTCTTTTAGGATTGACTGGTTTGATCTCCTTGGGTCTTTTAATTTCATGGCTGCAGTCACTGTCCACAGTGATTTTGGAGCCCAAGAAAATAAAGTCTTTCACTTATCACTGTTTGCCATGAAGTGATGGGACCAGATGCCATGATTTTAGTGTTTTGAACGTTCAGTTTTAAGGCATCTTTTTCACTCTACTCTTTCACTTTCATCAAGAGGCTCTTTAGTTCTTCGCTTTCTGCCATAAGGCTGGTGTCATCTGCATATCTGACGATATTGATATTTCTCCTGGCAATCTTGATTCCAGCTTGTGCTTCATACAGCCCAGCATTTTGCATGATGTTCACTGCATATAAGGTAATAAGTGGAGTGACAATATACAGCCTTGATGTACTCCTTTCCCAATTTTGAAACAGTCCATTGTTCCATGTCCAGTTCTTACTGTTGCTTCTTGACCTGCATACAGGTTTCTCAGGAAGCAGGTAATTATATGCATAAAGAAATATGTAGGAAGAACTGAACTGACATCTGCAACTTAACTTGAGATGCATCAAAAATAAGATGGATAACTGATGATTGAGAATGTGATAAAATAAGTGTAGTAATGTCATTCTCCATCTAGGAGGTTAGTATACTGATGTTTACTGTGAAACCCATTTCAACTTTGCTACATGTATAAAATTTTTCTCTAAAAATTTGGAGATTTACATGAATCAATTATCTACATTTGACTGGTTTCAGTAACTGGTGTCTCAAAAATCACACACCAGTATTGTAAGCGAAAATGTTCTGAGAAACAGTTTAAAGTTCTTATCAGTGAACAGCAACCGTTATTATCTAGATACATAATATCAAGGTACTGTTCAAAGTAAGATGGCAGCAAATGTCTTTCCCTTCTCCCTCTTCTTCTTCCTCCTCCATTTTGTGTTTTCACTGCAAGTGGACCCCCTGTTCAGGCCAAAATGAGCAGTTACAATGAGAATGTTAATTTATTTGTTAATACGACAGTATTTGAGGGAAAGCTTTCCAGGTGGCTCAGTGGTAAAGAATGTGCCTGCTAATGCAGGAGCTGCAAGAGATTGGGATTTGATCCCTGGGTTGGGAAGATTCCCTTGAGGAGGAAATGGCAACCCATTCCAGTACTCTTGCCTGAGAAATCCCATGGACAGAGGAGCCTGGTGGGCTGCAGTCCATGGGTTCACAGAGTCCTAAATGACTGAGCACAGATCCTTTGCCAGCATGTGTTGTCATTAACATTAAAAATACCACCAAAAGGATATGATGGTTCCCCAGAGTTAAATGATCCAGAGAGATAGCAGAGGGCACAGACAACTAGTTTACCTATCCCTCCTGGCTTTTTCCTCTCATTGTCTACCCTATTAACAAAACATTTTCCTGATTAAATTAAAAAATTTACTCCTAGGACTATGTAAATCATTGTTAATAGTTTTACAGTATCTGCCTTCCCCGATTTCAGTATCTGCATTTCACACAATCCAAAGGCTATAGGTAAAAGAAAATTTAGCTATGAATAGATAAGGTTTCTCTCTTTTTGTTTGTTTGCTTGTTTAATTATATATGTCTTGTGACCAACTCACATTGTGAATCAGAATAGGTTTCAGAAGACGTGAGGAAATTTCAAATTTGTCTTTGCTTCACATATCCCAAATAAAAGAATATGTGGCAAGATTTCTCCATGATTGAGCAATAAACACAAGGAGATCATAATGGCAGCTTATAAGAATTTGCCCTGGGAGTGAGGAGAACCAAGTCTTAGAACTATTCAGTTGTATGACTTCAACAAATCACTGATTTCCTTAGTTTCTCATTCTTTCTTTGAGGTCTTAAACATTTAAGCACCTAGAGAATTCAGAGTTTATACCCTAGAGGGTGAGAGTCATAGGTTAGAGTTTATTGTAAAAGGAAAAGACACTTCTACTAGAAATCTGAATTGTTGCATGGAAGAAGCAACTACCTGAGTCAAGGGTCTCCTGAGAAAAGCAATAGTAAGAGTATGTTATAATGTATGTTGTTGTTTAGTCATTAATTTGTGTCCGACTCTACAGTCTCATGGACTGTAACCCTTTAGGCTGCTCTGTCCATGGGATTTCCCAGGCAAAAATACTAGAGTGGGTTGCCATTTCCTTCTCCAGGGAGTTTTCCTGACCAGGGGTTGAACCTGCACCTCCTGCATTGCAGGCAGATTCTTTACCATCTAAGCCACCATTAACAACATAACCAATGAAGCAATGAAAATAATTAGGAATTATATAGAAGCAGGAAGTGTGAGGACAATTTTTTTCCACTGCTCAAATTACTTGTTGAAATAAAGTGGATTTTTAAAATCTCTGGATAGTAGACACCTAAAAATAACTTTCCATTGAACATACAGCCAGCCTTGACTTTTAACTTACAGACCTTCTTACTCTCTTACTTTGAAGGTTTACTTCAAATGCATCTAAACTGCACAGTATTTTAAGTAAGAATCACAGCATCACCACTTGGGGACAGAGTTGATGTGTTCCACAAAGGCTGTCATCTAAAGTCCAAGTCTCTGAAGAGCAATCAATTATTTGAGTCATGTCTGTTGGAATCTGTGATTCAGCTATGGTTAAGAGAAGCTGAGCGGTCAACCAACCCATTAAGTCTTTGAACCGGCATCTAGATTTATCATATAAATTTACTTAAGAAGTTAGACAAATCATAAGTAACTTGAATGCTTTCATTTAAAATATTTAGCAACCTAATTCAGCAATAATTTATGATACATTTTTAACTAACCATAATATAAACATGAAGAAAAGTAATTCTCTTATACCTTTGGTTTATTAGAAAGTCATTCTATTTTCTACTCCATTCCATACCTGCTGCATTCTATTGATTTACAGAACTTAATCTTTTGAGTGAAAAAAAAGAGAAAGAAAGAAAACACCAGAGGAGGATGCTGGTGGGATTATGGAACTTCCTCTTGCTCCAAAAAAGAATTCTTGCTGAAGTCTAGTCTAATGTGATGATTAATTTTACAGAGCTGTCCCTGACCAATGTCACTATAGAAATGAAAATAAACCATGAGACTAGGATTCAGCCAGAGGGGAAAAGTTCATTAAGAAACGAAAGTAAGGACAAAATTGCTCATTAAAGTGGCTAACCAGGGTTATTTTATGAGAAGATGGTTTAAAAAAAATAATAGAGGGTTACAATGTATTTTAAAGAGATGAATTCAAATGTGACTCATAGATTCCGGTTTCAATAAAATTCTGTGGAATATAACAGTTTAGCTCCATGGAAAAAAGAATAGTTAGTGAACCCTATTATAATATTTGAAGTATTCTAACATGAAACTTGTCTTGCCCACAACTGCAAGAAGTATACCATTAACTTCAGAATTGTGAAGAAAAAGAAAATAGTGTAATTATTTTCTTAGTCTTGGATCTGGTCCAAGAAGAAAAACTTCCCACTCAAAATTTTTCTAAATCTGAAGGCAAAAAAAATTTTTTTAAGAAAATTGGAATCATTTTATTAACAGCTTCTAGTACTTCAGTGAACTGAAGAGATTGCTTTAGAGCAATGTTGTTCATCAGAAACTAGTCAACACACAGAAGAGTTGGGTGCTTCCCTTATCTATAAGGAGAAAGCAGTTCTAAAGTTTATCCTTAAAAGTACTGCCACACCATCTGGATACATAGGTAGATATGGATATCCTAGATATTGAAGGCTGAATATATATCTAAAGCACATGTGCTATATTAGAGCCTGTTTTCCAAAGGGAAGCATATTCATTATTTTTTCATACAGAAAACTGATTAGTCCATTTCAAAATATAAGCCAAAACTTTGTACTTCATTCTAGTGTCCTTTAATGAGAACAACAATGGACATGAGTATAGTAACTTTGCCGTAATCTGATATTTGAAAAGATTTTGGATAAAGAAACCAAGAGTCTAAGAAATCTAAGTATTTAAAATAACACCAATCTATCCAGTTTGGAAATAAATCGATTATTCACTTAAGTATTATTTGCCGAGCCTGAGTTCAGCATTGTGCTAAGCTTTAGGAAAGATTCTGTCTCTCTCTCTCTCTTTTTTTTTTTTTTCATTTTATTTTATTTATTTATTTATTCTTTATTTTACTTTACAATACTGTATTGGTTTTACCATACATCAACATGAAGTCTATGGTAAGAGCAAATATTACAGAAGGGGAAAAAGTCATCATTAGGCAATTGGTAAATAAAGCAATAGTTTTATTTCTGCAGCACAGACATTGAGTTTGGAAAAGAATTTAGGGGGGACTTCAGGTATAATAAGACTGAAATGGGACTTTTAGTACTAGTTGGGCTATAGCAGGAGAAAAATTCAGAGAGCCTTTGGTTTGGAGCTAGTCTTAGTCCATAGCAAGAGCTGTCTGTTGATTTAAATGCTCTATGTTAGTGAGCAACCTGGACAGAAAGAAAAGCAGATTAGAGAAAATAGTTGAAGCAAAATGATTTAGACAGATTAATGGGCTATGAAAGTTAAGCCACTAATGACAAATTCACAGTAGCAGCCATTTATCATGTAATTTATTATGTAAAAGAGACTATATTATAAATAGCATAGGGCTTGCATCTTGTGATAAAAACTCCATGAAATTGTTATTATTACCCATTTTAGAGATAAGAACACAGAAGCTTAAAATGACTAAGGAACTTGCCCAAGAACACAGCTGAAAAGTGACTGCAGTTCAAGAGCAAGACAGTCTCGGCTCACTGCTATTAGCAGGAATACAGAGGAGCCTGGCGAGCCACCATCCATAGGTCACAAAAAGTTGGACGTGACTGAAGCGACTGAATACACATGCACAAGGAATATATGGAATATACACGGACTATAAGGTGGAGGTGGGATAAAATATGAGACTAACAAGAAAACAATGAAATTGTTCTAGGGACAAAGGAGGTTCACCATGCTATACTTTTTTGGAAGGGGTTTATGCACAGGCAGTCAGGGCCAGATTCAATCCCATTAGTAATAGAGCTGAACCTAGGAGAAATTTATTTTGTCAGTTAGCCCATTTTATCTCACTGACTTCTACTTTTGAGCTGTTTCCTTTGTTTATTATACATTTTATTGTTTTAAGTTATTCATCTTGCAAGTTAATTTGCATTTATTTCTTTCTCAGTTGAGTAGCACGGTGAAAATGACACTGGATCTCAATCAGAAACTGTGGTTGGAAGCTTCGCTGGTCACTGGTTGCTTGTCTAGGTTTTTCTTGGGCACAACTCCCTTCCTAAGTCCCCTTCCAGCTCACTACTTTATTATTACATTCTGTGCCAACCACAGTTGCCTAATATTAACTGATTGTGCCACTTTTTGAATTACTGCTTGGGAAGCAGGACTGACTGATTTTGTTTCTTTTATTACCATGACCTCACAGAAAGGCAGATTGGCTAGGAAAAATAAATAAATAATGTGGGCTAGTAAATGCTTTTGGTGCTATTTACCCTCACTCTTTTGCTTGCCCCTCTTTATCCTCACAGTCTCAATCCCAATTCCCATCTATTTTGGTTTCAGCTGATTATATTGTTCTTTTATTTAATTTTTCCCTTGCATTTTCCATTCACTTAGAACAGGATCCCACATTAAATGAGGCTCCAGGCTCACTTAAGGATGCATTTTGCAAACCAAATAAAGTAAAATCATCAGTAAATTCCAAATGCTTTATTATGCTCCTCTACACACGTACAGATTACAGTAAGGCTTTTGCTATGAAAACAATTCTAAGACAAGGATTCCAGATGCAATTAATAATTTTTTTCTAACCATGCCATTTATTTAAAGTCTATTACAAGGATCTAATATACTGAATCTTGGGGGAAAAAAGCATTCAGAGAGAACTTGGACAGACAGAAGCCAAACCAGAACTTGTCATAAATTGCTTAGCATATTAAAAAATGCTGAAATAAGGATAAATCAGGATCTACCAGAGAAAATAAAGGAGAGTGGCAAGCTAAATAGTTTAGTAACTTGCAAAGTCACCTGATCTGATATTCTGTCCTCAAAAATCATACGATAGGAAAAAGATTTCAGTAGTTTCACTGCCAAATCCCTTTATTTCAAAAATGAGAAAATTCAGGCTCAGGACCTTAATAGTTGGTTAATAACAGAGACTATAACCCAGATTTTGAGGTTTATTTAGAGCCATCACTAGCATTTCACATTGATTTATGTTTTCTGTTTAAAAATAATACAGTCCAGCCAATATTTCTTATTCTTTTCCTTGATTGTTTTATATACAGGGCTTCTATTCTATGGGTCCTTGTTCACTTTTAGGTTTGACAAACTACTTTTTTTCTTACTTAAAGCACTAATTGCATTCTCAGAACACTCTGAGAAAGCAGCGTAGAACAGAATGCTAAAAGTCAGGGAAGTCCCCATTGTAAATGTTTCATTGCTTTGGGGCAGTATGCTCCTCGCCCTGACATAATGGTCAGGTTGGTGAAAGCACCAGGGATTGGAACACTTGGCTTCTGCCACTCCTTGGTAAGAAGATTGCTTCCAGAACACTATCTACAGAGATATGGTTCTTCCTCTAAGCTGCCAGCATCTGTCTTCAGGCCAAGGGAGTATTTCTGGATTCTCACAGGAATATATAATGTGCATATTTGTATGTATGTATGTGTATATACATATGTGTATGTATACACGTGTGTGTGTATTTGAAGAGATTTTTAAAAATACTGGATTACTTTTTTCCTCTGTATATTTTCATGCCCCCCAAAGTATGAAAATAAAAAATAGATCTTAACTCATGGAAGAAAATAAACAATTTAACCAATATATACACACTGTGAAGTTGCTCAGTCGTGTCCAACTCTGCTATCCCATGGACTGCAGCCTACCAGGCTCTTCCATCTATCGTATTTTCCAGGCAAGAACGCTGGAGTGGGTTGCCATTTCCTTCTCCAGGAGATCTTCCCAACCCAGGGATTGAACCCAGGTCTCCTGCATTGTAGGCAGACGCTTTACCATCTGAGCCACCAGGGTGGTATAGTCATTAAGTTGTGTCGGACTCTTGTGACTCCATGGACTGTAGCCCGCCAGGCTCCTCTGTCCCTGGGATTCTCCAGGCAAGAATCCTGGAGTGGTCACCTTTTCCTTCTCCAGGGGCTCTTCCTGACCCAGAGATCAAACCCCTATCTCCTGCACTGCAGGCAGATTCTTTACTGACTGAGCTACAGATATTCACAAAAGCTGTGTTCACTATTTATTATTAGATTTTAAGATTATTATATCCACTTACATATAAAATTCTCCTCCTCACACCTCTTTCCCTCTTTTTCACTCTCTATCTCTTGCTATCTTTATTTCTATCTCTAGTTCTATCACTTCTATGCTTATGTACACATATACATTCCTATCTAGTTCAATCCCCATAAGCTTAATTTCACTCCCCTCAGTTAGAGTGGGCAAAGAACCAATGACTTATAATATTCCTGTAATATTCAACTCTTGTAACTTGGTGCCTCAAACTTTCACATGACTGTTTCAAGTGGCTTTTAGTAACAGAGGGAATGATAATAGTTAATTTATTATCCCTTCATTCTACTGTCAGTAGAGTCTAAAGGAATTGGACTTTAGATCAAAAGGGAAGTTTTGATCAACTTTAGAGATGAAGAAATGGTATGAAGGGTAGAACCAACTGACAAGCTGGTAGGTTGTGAGTTAGCATTTGGCTGGTTAGGGATGGATCTGGGACAAAGAGATTTCTAAAACTGAAGAAGTTCCTAAATTATATCCAATCAAAATTCATTCACTACATAGTTTTTTCTTGAGAAGGTATTAGATAATATGTCTAATCAAAACTCATTCATTTCATCATTTGTCTTGAATTTTGCCTAAATATGAGTACTGAAAGGTACATCTATAATTAATAGTTTAGGGGTATGGATTATGTTACTCAGTGTATAAAATGTATTCCAACCTACGATCATATTCACAAACATGAAACCAACCAGCCCTGACTTGCTCAGGTTAAAGTTTAAGTAGATTTAAGCCAGTGACCTAATGTGAAGAACCACCTGAGGCGAAGAGCCAATTCATTGGAAAAGACCCTGATGCTGGGGAAGATTGAAGGCAGAAGGAGAAGGGGACGACAGAGGACAAGGTGGTTGCATGGGATCACCAGCTCAATGGACATGAGTTTTGAGAAAACTCTGGGAGAAAGTGAAGGACATGGAAGCCTGGTGTGCTGCAGCCCATGGGGTTGCAAAGAGTCAGACGACTGAGTGACTGAACAACAAAACCATTTACACAATCTAAAGAGAGTTCTAAATTAATTATGACTATCCACAGGTAGGTACTTCACCATGGTGGCAGGCTTCTTTTACCAACTGTGCTCACTATCTTAAGTTCAGTAGAATCTTTGAGAATAACATTATTTTTAAAACATATTGAATAATAGAAATGTTACTTATGCATTTTCTATTTTATTACACTTGTTATATTTTCTTAACTGAGTTTTATATCTCTAGAAGTTTAAAATATTCTCTTGAGCAACAATGTTAGATACTAAGTGATATTTCTTCAAATCTATGAAATGTTCACATTAATTTCTCCCAGATTTCAAAATACTTTGATGTATTCTGAGAGATTTGGCTATTTCTACCACCTAATGTATATTAGACTCTCTATTTATGCTATTCATTCAGATGCACACACCCCTCCTCTGCAAAAGTATAACTTTTAAAAGAACTTCATAGTTATTGCCGGGAATTCAAACAATTCAATATCATATGAAGTTACCTATGCAAATAATTAAAAGGGCAATAGAAGAAACAGATAATTTCTACACATAGCTAAATTGTCACATAACAGAAAAGGAGCAACAATATTAAAGCTAACTTTTCTTCTTTGGGATTAGCAAATTTCTTTTCACACTGATTGTAAATTATATTCCAACTTCAGAAACATTAAAATGTTAACATTAACATTAAATGTAACATTAACATTAAAATGTACATATTAGTTTCAATCAAGTATAGTAGAGATGACCTTCCCTCCTTTACTTTTATATGTTAATAGTTAAATACCCTATGGCTTTGACACTTGATCATCCTTAATTTTGTATGCCCTTAATCTCAACTTCTCCCAGTTGTTCCTACAATTCAGGGTACCCAATATATATCTCTACAGATTTGCTCATTCAGCCTTCACTAGACTTCTGTGTCCAATCACTTCTATTACCTTTCCCCCCTTAAAAATTCTCAGATGTTGCCTTTCGTTCCTTCTTTAAGTTGCTCATCACAGTTATCCATCTTCTCAAAGTTTAGCTCCTGTCTCTCTTTTCTTACTGTCCGTAAGTTATTTAAATCCATGTGATTGGCTTTAGATTCCACCATCCTAATGAAATCATTCTCTTTTAGGTCTGTTGAATTTCTAATTATCATAACTTACTGGGAGTTTTTTCATCGTTTATCCCATTAGCCCTCAAACATTTGGTCTCCTGGTTTGTTATTGGTAACTTGATACTCTTTCCTTCTTCGCTTTCAAGTCTCTATACGTTTCTCTTCTAACGTCTTCTTCCCTTAATCTTTTACCTATTCCTTTTCTGCCCAACTCCCCTCCCATAAAAAGAAGCCATTTCTATGCGCATTGCTTTATCTACATCCCACAATTGACATCAGCCCTTCTCATAGCTTCAACAATCATTTTAAGTCAATGGTCCTCAAATTGTGGTGGTCACATCATACTTCTACATTTCCAGTTCATCTACCTTCGAATATCATGGTTGCATCTCAAACTGGACATACCCAATACCACACTTATCATTACCGCTCCCCAACTTTACTATGTCTCTTGGTTGTTTTGAAGGCCTTTGCCATTCTCCCAGTCATCTAGATATGAAGCCTTGGATTCACCATCAACTTTTTTTTTTCTCTTACTTTCATTAAGTCAGTGATTGAAGCTTGTAGACGTCACTGTTAAAAAATAGTCTGTGTCTGATCTTGTTCTTTTTTTTTTAATTTCCACTTTCCTTATACTGGTTGAAATTATTTTTTGCTAGATGATATAAATAGTCCCTTCTAATTGGTCCCTTTTTGGCCCTAATCCACCATTCTCCCAATATAGCCCCCTAAAAGCTTCATGATTCTGATCATACCACTCCCTAATGAAAAGTCTTATCAAACACTCATTAATAACTACCCAATAATTTAGCTTTAGCCTAGCATTTAGAATATCCCATGAGTGAGCCTAAGTCACCCACTTTTTAAAATCAATCTCACATTTGTGACTAGTGTTATTCAATTTAAAATCCAGCCAAAACTGTATTAACACCTGGACTTGTAACTCCGCCCAGAAATCCTTTATGTTCCCCATCTCTACTAACCTTGATTCTCTAAAGCTAATATTTTACTCTTGATTCTTCTTACCCACCCCTCACAATTCCTATCTTAGCGCAGAAGATTTCACCTCCAGGTTCAATAAGAAAATAGAGGCATTGGACAAAGACTCTCAAATATTCCCTCCTTCCTTACATAAAATTTATCCCCATCCTTACTTGTTACCTATTCTTTCTGTATAATTCCAATAGGAGGAGTGGCTTCTTCCTGTCTGTCATCTGTGCCTCCATCTTTCTCTGCATTTCGTATCTTCTGGTTTCTTAACTGTCTTGTTATGCCCTCTTAATCCTATGTCATCAGCCTTTCACTGTCTATTATTCACCTGATCTTCTGTCTATAAACAAGTGCACTTATCTTCTAAAAATTGAACTTTCTTCTTATCTACTGCTCCCTTTGATGCAAAGAGCTGACTCATTTGAAAAGCCCCTGATGTTGGGAAAGATTGAAAGCAGGAGGAGAAGGGGATGACAGAGGATGAGATGGTTGCATGGCATCACTGACTCAATGGACATGAGTTTGGGTAAGCTCCGGGAGTTGGTGATGGACAGGGAGGCCTGGTGTGCTGCAGTCCACGGGGTCGCAAAGAGTCGGACATAACTGAGCAACTGCACTGAACTGAACTGAATGCTCCCTCTAGTAGATTCTTCTCCCTTACAGAGCCAATATTCTGGGACAGGTAGTTTATTCATTTGTTTCTACCTCTTTGTCTTGCATTCAGTTTTCAACTCATTGCAGTATAGTTTCTACTCCCATCACCACACTAAAAGTGCTATCACCATGGTTTCTGCTAACCTTACAGCTGCTAAATTGAGTGGGAGAGTTCAGCCTTTATTTCTTTTATTTAAATCTATTTATTAATTTACTTAGCAGTTCTGGGTTTTATTTGCCACACATATGGGCTCTTTGGTCTTTATTATGGCATGAGGGATCTTTAGTTGTGGCATATGGGATCTAGTTCCCTGACTAGGGATAGATCCCAGGCCACCTGCACCTTAGAAGCTTTTAGGAAATAATGATGCCTGAGCTCTGCCCACAGAATCTCACATTTAATTGGTCTGAGAGAGAATCAGGCTCTCCGTGTTTTGCAGCAATTTGTTGAGTGACTATAATGTCCAGCCGCAACTGTCTCCTGTATTAGCAGGTGGGTTCTTTACCACCAGCACCACCTGAGTAGTCCTTGTTTTAAGTAAGTATGTATTTATCATCTCTGATGGTCTTTGATGTCAGGATCATGTTCAAATTCCCTGCTATATGTCTTCATACTTTGGGCATACCATAGGAAATCTTGTAATTTAAAATACATAAAATTATTCCAATACTTAATATAACCAGAATAATAAAGCCAAATTCAAACCATGTTCATAAGGAACAAGGTTAGTGTCAACATTCAGATGGCTGAGTTTAAAAAAAAAAAGAAAACTAAGAAAAATGTTTGTTCACAGTCTGGGGTTTGAAATGTGGCCCTACAAAAATAAACAGTTCTTAAATTCTGGTAGAAGCAGTTTGTGGGCTGCTGTCCTAATCAATTCTCCAGTGAACTAGCCCCACTAACCTTTTAATCTTGGCACTGCCTAAACTGTGTTTTTGTAACAACTTGCACAATCTTCCTTTTTTACATCTTCCTTTTCTCCAGTGTAACTGACTTTAGAGGATATTGACAGTGCTGAATTAAATGATGAAATAATCTCTTTTCCCCTGTCAGCCCATCTGGGAAAGACGTTCTTGCACATAGTCATTTTTAAAGTACAATTAACAAGAAAAGGGGAAATTGGTTAATAAAACAGAATTGTATTAAGTTCCACCCCCATGATGCTTGAGAAATACTAGAACAAATACATTTATAAGCCATGCTCAAAAAAGAAAGGGAGAAAAAAAGAGTTGCCATCCAAATTAGTTAAAAAAAACCTCATCCCTTGCCCCTCCTTGCCCTGGAGTATTTTTCCAGAAAAGGAAATATCTGCTGATCTTCTGGATGCCTCTGAGCAAGACAGACCTCTCCATCAATAATATGTGCAGAAATCCTGCCATTTGTGCAGAAATAAGATCTGCCTTCAGGCTACAAATGGGCTTGGGGACCTGATGAGATGGTCTGCAGCCACAGGACATACCAGATGTTTCTAAGCAAGGACTGGGGAAGAGAATTCAGTACTGATTTAGAACAGTACCTTTCAAACTCATTTGCCTGGGGTGAAAGGACATGTAACCCTTGTACATATTGACACAGTATATGCAAAAATGTGTGTGTGTATGGGTATATATTTGAAAATAAATTCAAATAAATAAATTTAAAAAATAAATTTAAAGGAAGAGCTTTGTAATCCATTAGTAGTTCATGAAATCAATTTTGCATGTGTCAACCAGCAATTTAAACAAGAGTAGAAAATATCAGTTTGTATTTTACACATTAATGGTAAGCATTTTTATGATTTCAATTGCATACATTAACTTCTAAAACACATAAACTCACGAGTTTCCTAAATTTATAAAAACCAAATTAAGTGACAATATCCATGAAAGGATATCGAATAACCTTTTGCCAACCAGTGGGTCTCAGGAAGTTTCATTCACTCTGTCAACAAATACACACTGATCGAAGACCATGTTCCGGGCCCCTTGCTAACTACAAAGGAAAATGTGCTCCTGGTACACAATCTTCAATTTCCCCTATGCCCTTTGGTTATGTCAATCTTGGCCTGATGCATGCTAAGAATCATATCCAGTGCCACTGTTGTGAGAGAAGGATAAGCAAGGTTTTGGGGAAAGGTAGATATAGCTGAAAAAACTCATATGTTGCTGTCTTATCTCAATTTTTCTTGTTCTCTTTGGGTATTTCAGATGCCCAGTTCTTTCATTATGAATCCCCATTGCTTGAGGTCCCCAGGTCAGGTGTTCAACCCATTCCAGTGCTCTTGAGCAATGACTTTCTATGCTGCCTCACCAAAACTCACCTGCCTTATAATGCCATCTTTCTTGGTCTCAGAAATGAGACAAAAGGCTCTTGAGGCATTAATGGTCAGAGTATCTGAAGTATAAAATCTTTCCAGCTAGCATCGTCTTTCTGACGGGAACATCCCAATAGAATAAGGACTGTAAATAATTTAGGATAAGTCAATTCAGACTTTCAATGAAAGGGATACTGAGGTGAGCTAGAAATAAACTGTTCCTACCTTGAAAGACATTCTGAGTCTGGTAGTTAAGACAGATATTGAACAAGTATAATATGAGAACTGTATTAAAAATTTTAAATATGGGAGGTATATAAATTTATGAAAAGATAATTTGATTAATTCTAGTGGGTCAGGAAAGTCTTCTGAGGCAATGACTTTTAAATTGAAGGATAAGTCGGCATTATCTGGGTGAGGGAGGGGAGCTACGGCATGAATCTTTGTAGACAGACCATCACTTTACTAGTTTTGTACATTTGGAGAAATTTTTTTAACTCTTTTAAGCTTTACTTTTCTGGTATAAAAAAAGTCAAGGAAATAAATCAATCTTACGTGATTGCATATATGCATTTAACATAGGCTCAATACTTAGTACTCAAAACATAGCCACTAGTAATGGTAGTAACAGAGGTACCAGTATCAGCAGTGGTGGTAACAGTACTCAGCCAGTGCAGTCCTGGTTTCCAGATGAAATGAGATGTCTTTGAATCTTTACAGACTGGAACTTATGGGAGAGCTGCTTATTCAAAAGCCTCATTCATCTGAAGTAGAAGCCATTTGATGGCAACTAATGGCTCTATGAGGCCCCCAGAGGGAGGCAAACTATCTCAGAATACAAGCATGGAGCAACCTTCATTGGCAGGAGAAGCCCACTAAGTCCTCTAGTTGCAGAAGGTCTTTCTTCAGAGCAGGAATGTGGAGTTCCTGATTTCATCAACTCAGTATTCTCTGTGTTCTGGTTTACTCTGAGGCTTCATTCACTCTTTCCAAAGTAACTTTAAACTCGTTTCAATAGTTCACATTGGAGTGAGCAGACTGAAGGGAAGTCTTAGTTGATGCTTCTTTTCCATCTGTCAGGTCAAATCTTTAGTATGGACCAGATAATATGAATAGAAACCATTTTGAGAAGTATTACTAGTTGTTCGGTTGTATTGATCCAATGATAAGCAGGAAATGACTGTGCAAGTGAATATGTTTTTCAAGCATCAATAGAAACCCACACTGTACAGTTTATTCATTTTTTTTAACCAAAGAAAGTAAATTATTCTTTTGATAATTCTTTCTTAACAATGGTAATAAACAGTTCCTCATAAACGCTTTCAGTTGAAAGTGTTCTGATATTAAATAATTGCCACTCACTGAGTAACAGTGTCCCAAGAATGCACCAAAGTAAGGGCCCAGTTATACCCAAACCCTATTCAAAAATCTTTCAATGGCTCCATGGAAACATGAATCTTATATAACTCTTCAGTTTGGCATATGGCCCTCTGATTCCAACACATTTTACTAAGTTCATTTGTATATGATTCCCAGACTCTCCAGCTGAAATAGATTACTCATGGTTTCCCACACACAGCCCTCAATTTCCTGGCTTCCTGCCTTTGTTTATGCCATTGCTTCTATCTGTAACAATCTCTTCTACTCTGTAAAACCCTACCACCCATCAGATCATCCCAAATGACACCTTCCTTTCAGGATCACCAAGTCTCTCTTGGTCTCTAAAACTGATGGGACCTCCTTTTTCAAAGCCTCCCAATATTCTGTGTTCATGTGCTCAGTTGCTCAGTCATGTCGAACTGTTTGCAACCCCGTGGGCTGTAGCCCACAGGGCTCCTCTGTCCATGGGACTTCCCAGGCAAGAATACTGGAGTGGGTTGCCATTTTCCTCTTCCAGGGAATCTTCCTGACCCAAGGATTCAACCTGCGTCTCCTGAATCTCCTGCATTGCAAGTGGACTCTTTACCACTGAGGCATCCACTGCATATTCCAAGTTTTGTATTCCTGTATCAATTTTCAAAACGTGTTATGCTAAGATTTAGCATAAAGTTTGAGAATATGGACTTTGGGGTCAAAGAAATAAAATGGCGCTCTGAATCTATCATGCCACACACACTAAGCTTTTTAACTTTGGCCAAATTATTTAGCTTATTTAAGCTGCATTTCTTTATTTGAAAAAGAGCTAGGTCACAAGACACCCTTTAACAACATGATGAAGGCTCTGTACATTGTCTGAAAAGAAATATACAAACCTATGTACATTTTCAGTCTGTATGCACATACACTTGTGTCTACCCAATAGTGTTCTAGAGCAGAGAATCTCAAATTGTGGTCTAATATGCTTGGACATTCCCAAGACTTTTTAGGACATACAAGAGGTAAAAAATTTTTTCTGTAAATACACTCAGACATTATTTACCATTTTCTCTGTGCTGACAGTTGCACCACTGACACAAAAGTAATGATGGATAAAACTGTTGGCATCATAGCATGAATCAAGGCAGTGACACCAAGCTGTCATTGTATTCATTGTATTCTTATTAGTCATGTTATTATTTACTGCTATGCACTTGCAGTTTAAAATTTTCAGTTTCACTTAGGAAAATCCTTGATGAAGCAGTAAAACTAGTTAACATTTTTTAGATCTCAAACCTGAGTCACATTCTGTATGTGAAACAGGAAGTACACCTATAGCACTTCAGCTACGTACTGAAATACAATGGTTGCCTGGAGAAAAGGCATGAGTGTCTGAGATGTGAGCTAAACTAATCACTTTTCTCTTATTAGAACATTTATTTTATTTTTACTTGAAGGAATGACTGACCAACAAGCCGATATTCAGACCATAGTTTGGGTATTTGGTAGACATTTTCTCACAAATGAACAAGGTGAACCTATTGCTTCGAAGAATAAAAACTGAAAATATTTGTCACCAAAGGTGAAATTTGAGCTTTCAAGCAAAAAATAAATTTAAAAAAACTTATATAAGCTGCTGTGAGCCTAATATCTTCCCAATACCTGAAGACTTTTCTGGTGAGATCAAAGGTAATACTAACAAATAATGTCTTTAAAATAGCTTTATTATAAATATGTCAATGTTTGGAAGATCTGCATAACTCAGTAAACCAATACAATATTTTCAAATGATTAGTGTATGATATAAAATCATGTGTGAGTAAAAGACCCATTCAAAGTAAGTAATATAAACCAATCTATTTCAATGTAACATAAATTTTGAAGCTCATCAACAATGGTTTAAATTACACATGGAAGCTACATTTAACAAACGATCACTTGTTCAGTTCTGCTCTGACTCGGATAAAGGAAAACTCTTTGAGTCCTCAATCATTTTTAAGCATGTTTTCTTACCCTGAGAACACTGAAACTCCTAAAGAAATGGTTCTGTGGTTAAGAATTCTTGCTCTAATTAAAAGCCCACAATTTCATGAAGTGAAATAGAGGCTTCTGCCATATCAGTCCCAGGTTCCTAGAGTCAGGTCGTCTCTGCTGCTGCTGCTGCTGCTAAGTCGCCTCAGTTGTGTCCGACTCTGTGCGACCCCATAGATGGCAGCCCACCAGGCTCTGCCTTCCCTGGGATTCTCCAGGCAAGAACACTGGAGTGGGTTGCCATTTCCTGCTCCAATGCATGAAGATGAAAAGTGAAAGTGAAGTCGCTCAGTCGTGTCTGACTCTTCATGACCCCCTGGATTGCAGCCTACCAGGCTTTTCCGTCCATGGGATTTTCCAGGCAAGAGTACTGGAGTGGGGTGCTATTGCCTTCTCTGCAGGTCATCTCTATGGGGAGAAAACTTCTGTCATTAAAGCAGGCGACTGAAAAATTAAAAAAAAAACAAAACACTGTAAAATTACAAGGATGAATGCCTCTTTACCGCAAGCCTCCCAGTGGAATCCTGAAAATATAGGTGAAAATTAGATTTTTTTAAAAAAGGAAATTGTATTTCTTAATGCTCTAAGATGAAATTATTTTTGTAAAGAAAAGAAAATGTGCATCTGTTTTTTTGGTGGGCGGGGGGGTGGGGAGGTGGATTTTCATGTAATGAATTATCTTCACACTCCTTTCCTCCACACAAATCTTTTTGCAATTGGTCCATTGCTTTAGGAAAATTTTGATTATTAATTAGAACAAAATGAATGGCATGTAGATAAACAGCCATTTTAAAGAGACTTTCATGAGTTGCAGACACAATGTCTATAGAAATATTCAGCTTGGTGACTCTAATACTCAGTAAACACTTTCCAGAACCATATTAAAACATTTGATCATGAGATGAACTTTTCTCCTGTTTTATTGTTTACAGCTTAGGGAAGGTGTTGAAAAAAAGGAAAAACAAAGTGAAGAAGGAGAGAACCTGATAAAGAGAAGAAGAAAAGTTACTGGATAGGAAAAGGAGGCTTTTAACCATCACGTGAGCACTGAGGGCCCAATTAGATATCCTTTAGGACTCACTCAGCTTGCTCTTTCCTCCTAATGTTGGCCTGCTGCTGTTCAGGACACAACTGTCACAAAGTGGAAACACAGAGGTAGCCACCTTCCTGGTACCTGATTGGAACTACAGTTAGTTTTTCTGCTTGTATAGCTCTACAATGAGGTGAATTGGCTCTTGGCCTGGAGTGCCAAGAACTTTTGACACAGTACATTATGCTGGTTCCCAGGAGAGTTTAAGAACAAGGATGTGTTAGAGACACAGAAAAAATACATTTATTTAAGTAGCAAATTTTATCAGATGTTGTGGTGTCTGAAAAATAAGACAGAAATAACTGGGATTCCTTATAAAAGTGGGAGAAAATCCATGAGGCACAGAGGATTTTACTTTTCTAGAAAGAAATTTTAGAGGGGAAAAAAGTTCTTCAGCTTTTACAATCTCTTATAATCTGTTCTCACCAAACAGCCCTCAGCAAAACTTCACATTGTCTATTGATAAAGACAGTTGCTTAAGGCTTCTAATTTCTGATCCTCTGCATCCTTGCACACCCCGTCCTTGCATGCATGTGTGCTAAGTCACTTCAATCATGTTCAGCTCTTTGCGACACCATGGACTGTAGCCCACCAGACTCCTCTGTCCATGGGATTCTCCAGGCAAGGATGTTGGAGTAGGTTGTCATGCCCTCCTCCAGGGGGTTTTCCCAAGCCAGGGATCTAACCCTCATCTCTTATGTCTCTTGCATTGGGAGGCAAGTGCTTTACAATTAGTGCCACCTGGGAAGCCATATCTTAGAGATATTAAAGAAAATTCCTTTTCACACTGGTCTTCTCTGATGGCTCAGATGGTAAAGAACCTGACTGCAAGGCAGGAAGCCAGGGTCCAACCCCTGGATCAGGAAGATCCTCTGGAGAAGGGAATGGCAACCCACTTCAGTGTTCTAGCCTGGAAAAATCCACCAACAGAGGAGTTTGATGGGCTAAGGTGCATGGGGTCACAGAGTTGGACACAACTGAGTGACTAACTCATTTTACTTTTGTTTGCCTCACCTCCCTCATGCTTCCAGGAATCCTGAATTTGTTCAATGTCTTCTATATTTGACTTACTTAATTCTCTGATCACATCATTCAGTTTAGGTCAGTTCAGCTCAGTCACTGTCGTCCCTGACTCTTTGTGACCCCCTGGACTGCAGCACGCCAGGCCTCCCTGTCCATCACCAACACACAGAGTTCACTCAAACTCAGGTCCATTGAGTCAGTGATGCCATCCAACCATCTCATCCTCTGTCACCCCCTTCTCCTACCTTCAATCTTTCTCAGCATCAGGGTCTTTTCCAGTGTGTCAGTTCTTCACATCAGTTGGCTGAAGTATTGGAGTTTCAGCTCCAGCATCAGTCCTTCCAGTGAATATTCAGGACTGATTTCCTTTACAATGGCCTGGTTGGATCTCCTTGCAGTCCAAGGGACTCTCAAGAGTCTTCTCCAACACCACAGTTCAAAAGCATCAATTCTTCTGTGCTCAGCTTTCTTTATAGTCCAACACTTACATCCATACTTAATTACCAGAAAAACCATAGCTTTGACTAGACTGACTTTGGTGGCAAAGTAATGTCTTTGATTTTTAATATGCTGTCTAGGTTGGTCATAACTTTTCTTCCAAGGAGCAAGTGTCTTTTAATTTTATGGCTGCAGTCACCATCTACAGTGATTTTGGAGCCCCCCAAAATAAAGTCTCTCACTGTTTCCATTGCTTCCCCATCTATTTCCCATGAAGTGATGGAACCAGATGCCATGATCTTAGTTTTCTGAATGTTGAGTTTTAAGCCAACTTTTTCACTCTCCTCTTTCACTTTCATCAAGAGGCTCTTTAGTTCTTCTTCACTTTCTGCTATAAGGGTAGTGTCATCTGCAAATCTGACATTATTGATATTTCTCCCGGTAATCATGATTCCAGCTTGAGCTTCATCCAGCCCAGTGTTTCTCATGATGTACTCTGTATATTAGCTAAATAAGCAGGGTGACAATATACAGCCTTTACATACTCCTTTCCCTATTTGGAACCAGTCTGTTGTTTCATGTCCAGTTCTAACTGTTGCTTCCTGACCTGCATACACATTTCTCAAGAGGCAGGTTAGGTGGTCTGGTATTCCCATCTCTTTCAGAATTTTCCACAGTTTATGGTGATCCACACAGTCAAAGGCTTTGGCATAGTCAATAAAGCAGAAGCAGATGTTTTTCTGGAACTCTCTTGCTTTTTCAATGATCCAACGGATGTTGGCAATTTGATCTCTGGTTCCTCTGCCTTTTCTAAATCCAGCCTGAATATCTGGAAGTTCACAGTTCACATACTACTGGAGCCTGGCTTGGAGAATTTTGAGCATTACTTTACCAGAGTGTGAAATGTGTGCAATTGTGTGGTAGTTTGAGCATTCTTTGGCTTTGCCTTTCTTTGGGTTTGGAAAGAAAACTACCCTTTTCCAGTCCTGTGGCTATTGCTGAGTTTCCCAAATTTGCTGGCATATTCAGTGCAGCACTTTCACAGCATCATCTTTCAGGATTTGAAATAGCTCTACTGGAATTCCATCACCTCCACTAGCTTTGTTTGTAGTGATGCTTTCTAAGGCCCACTTGACTTCACATTCCAGGATGTCTGGCTCTAGGTGAGTGATCACACCATCGTGATTATCTGGGTCATTAAGATCTTTATTGTACAGTTCTTCTGTGTATTCTTGCCACCTCTTCTTAATATCTTCTGCTTCTGTTAGGTCCATACCATTCTGTCCTTTATCGAGCCCATCTTTGCATGAAATATTCCCTTGGTATCTCTAATTTTCTTGAAGATATATCTAGTCTTTCCCATTCTATTGTTTTCCTCTTTTTTTTTTTTTTTTTTTTTTTTTGCATTGATCACTGAGGAAGGCTTTCTTGACTCTCCTTGCTATTCTTTGGAACACTGCATTGAAATGGGTATATCTTTCCTTTTCTCCTTTGATCACATCATTAGCAATTTCATTTATTCAGTAAGTCTGTATCAGGCACCAATATACATCAGGCACCAGTAACACACTGGGGATCTAGAGAAGAGCAGAAGACATATCCCCATTGTTAAGAATCTTACTGATATCCCAATCAACATCCCAGTAAGTAATTTTATGGATATTGACAAATTGATCCTATAGTTTTATGGAAAGAGAGAGAGAAAAAAAAAAAAAACCAACAGAATAGCCATACAACATTGAAGGTAAAGGACAAAATTGGAGGACTGATACCACCAAACATCAAGTCTTACTCTAAGGCAACAATGAATAAAGAAAGCGATATTGGTGAAGAAAATTGACAAATAAATCAATGGAGGATCAGAATCAAGAGCATAGAAGTAGAACCACATAAGCATAGACAACTGATATTTGACTAAGGAGCAAAGGCAAAACAAGAGATCAAAGACAATCTTTTCAGATTGAATCTGAAGACATAGACCTTACACCATTTATAAAAGTCAAACCAAAATGGATCATAGAACTAAACATACAACACAAAACTACAAAACTCTTAGAAGTTAACACAGAAAAACAACTTGATGACTTTGGGTATGGTAATGACTTTTTAGATACACTACCACAGACACAGTTCATTAAAAAAAAAATTGATAAGCTGAACTTCACTGAAACTAAAAAATCCTGCTCTGTAAAAACAATGTCAAGATAAAGAGAAGACAAACCATAGACTAGGAGAAAATATTTGCAAAAGACACACCTGATAATGGAATATTATACAAAGTATAAAAAGAAATATTAAAACTCAACAATAAGAAAACAACTACATTTATTTTTAAAAGGGCAAGAAAACTTAATAGTCACCTCACCAAAGAAAATACACAGATGGCAAGTGAGCATATGAAAAGATGTCCCACATCACATGCCATCAGAGAAATGGAAATTAAAACTACAGTAAGATACCAGCATATATCTATTAGAATGGCCAAAATCTAGCAGATTGATAACACCACCAAATGATGGTGATGTGAAGCAGCAAGAACTCTCACTCATTGCTGTGGAATGCAAAATGAGGCAATCACTTTGGAAGACAGTTCAGCAGCATCTCAGAAAGCTAAAGATACTCTTACCATTTTTGGGTGGTGTTGTTCAGTCCCTAAATTGTGTCCAAACTACAGAATGCCATGCTCTTCTGTCCTTCACTCTCTCCCAGAGTTTGATCCAATTTATGTTCATTGAGTCAGTGATGCTATATAACCATTTCATCCTCTGCTGCCCACTTCTTCTTTCATCTTCAATCTTTCCCAGCATCAGGGTCTCTTCCAATGAGTCGGTTCTTCCCATGTGGTGGCCAAAGTATTGGAGCTTCAGCTTCAGCATCAGTCCAATGAATAGTCAGAGTTGATTTCCTTTAGGATTGACTGGTTGGATCTCCTTGCAGTCTAAGGGGCTCTCAAGAGTCTTCTCCAGCATCACAGTTCAAAAGCATCAGTTCCTCAGTGCTCAGCCTTCTTTATGGTCAAGCTCTCACATCTGTACATGACTACTGGAAAAACCATAGCTTTGACTATGCAGACTTTTGTTGGCAAAGTGATGTCTCTGCTTTTTAATATGCTGTCTAGTTTTGTCATAGCTTTCCTTCCAAGGAGCAAACATCGTTTTATTTCATGGCTGCAGTCACCATCCACAGTGAGTTTTGGATCCCAAGAAAATAAAATCTGTCATGGCTTCCACCTTTTCCCCTTCCATTTGACATGACTTGGTGGGACAAGATGCCTTGATCTTAGTTTTCTGAATATTGAGTTTTAAGCCAGCTTTTTCACTCTCTTCTTTCACTTTTATCAAGAGACTGTTTAATTTCTCTTCATTACTGCCATTAGATTGTTGTCATCTGCATATCTGAGGTTGTTAATATTTCTCCTGGCAATCTTGATTCCAGCCTGTGAGTCATCTAGCCCTCCTTTTCCCATGAGGTACTCTGCATAGACGTTGAATAAGCAAAATGACAATATATAGCCTTGACATACTCCTTTCCCAGTTTTGAAGCAGTCAATTGTTTCATGTCTGGTTGTAACTGTTGCTTCTTGATCCGCATACAGGTTTCTCAGAAGGCAGATAAAGTGGCTTGTACTCCCATCTTTGTAAGAATTTTCCACAGTTTGTTGTGATCCACACAGTCAAAGGCTTTAGTGTAGTCAATGAAGCAGAAGCACCTGTTTTTCTAGGATTACCTTGCTTTGTCTCTGATCCAACAAATGTTAGCAATTTGAGCTCTGGTTCCTCTTCCTTTCTTAAATCCAGCTTGTACATCTGGAATTTCTCAGTTCATATACTGCTGAAGACTAGGTGGAAGGATTTGGGGCATAATCTAACTAGCACATGAGATGAGTGCAACTGTATGGTTGGGACATTCTTTGGCATGGCAAGAGTGAACATCAACTTTTTAGGAATCAGTGAACCAAAATGAATGGGGGTGGGCAAATTTAATTCAATTGACCATTATATCTACTACTGTGGGCAAGAATTACTTGGAAGAAATGGAGTAGCAACAAAAGAGTCTGAAATGCAGTACATAGTGCAATCTCAAAAACAACAGAATAAGCTTGGTTCATTTCCAAGACTACCATTCAATAGCACAGTAATCTAAGTCTATGCCCCAACCACTGATGCTGAAGAAGCTAAAGTTGACTTGGCATACAAGACATTCTAGAACTAACACCAAAAAAGATGTCTTTTTCATCATAGGAAATTGGAATGCAGCAGTAGGAAGTCAAGAGACACCTGGAGTAACAGGCAAGTTTGACCTTGGAGTACAAAATGAAAGCAGGGCAAAAGCTAACAAAATTTTGTCAAGAAAACACACTGGTCATAGCAAACATCTTTTTCCGACAACACAAGAGATAACTCTACACATGGACATCACCAAATGATCAATTCCAAAAATCAGATTGATTATGTTATTTGCAGCCAAAGATTGTAAAGCTCTGTACAGTCAGAAGACAAAAGACTTGGAACTGACTGTGGCTCAGATTATAAGCTCCTTATTGAAGAATTCAGGTTTAAATTGAAGAAAGTAGGGAAAACCACTAGATAATTCAGATATGACTCATCATGCAATCCAGAAATTGCATTCCTTGTTAGTTAAAGAAGTTAAGAACTTAAGTCCACACAAAAATCTGCACATGGATATTTACAGCAACTTTATTCATAATTGTCAAAATTTGGAAGCCGTCATGATGTCCTTCAGTAGGTAAATAGATAAACTATGATATATCAGATAATAGACTATCTGATTCTATTATCAGATAGAATAATATTATCAGATTTCACTGCTCCTTCACTTAAAAGTCCTCATGAAGACCAGCACTGGGACTTAAAATTCACAGCAAGGTCCCCTATTCATCTTTGCAATTCAGTTCTGATACTGATCAGAACTGTATCAATACAGTATTGGATCCTTCCCATAAAGTCTAATTAGGCAGCCCAAGAATTTTATTTCAGTTTCATCCATGGGCAAACTGAGGTATAGAGAAGTTAGGTAGCAAATATTTTGGTCATACTACTGGTAAATTCTGTCACCAGTATCTTTCAGAGATTGAGAGAGGCCTGTACCATCTCACACATTTAAAAGAAGTATTTTAAAAAGTCAAAACAGTTAGACAAATATCATGTAATATTTTTTAACATTTTTGTTTAACAAATAAACTTCATTAATAAAGATAAACAATGCAAAATAATTACAATTAAAGGAATATGTGTGTGTAAATGTGTAGAAGCGCATACAGATAAAGTATACTCTAGACAGTATGACCTAGTAATCTATGTGTAGAGTTACATGACAGATATTTGGTGACCAAAAAAAAGGCCCTTATTTACCTACAAAATAACAATTTCCCCATTGGCAGAAATATTCTCAGTCAAGAAAATAATGAAAATCGATTATTACTGGGTTAGTATAATCAATGGGCTTCCCAAGTGGCTAAGTGGCTAAGTGCCAAGCAGAAGATGCAGGTTTGATCCCTAGTAGGGAAGATCCCCTGGAGAAGGAAATGGCAACCCACTACACTATTCTTGCCTGGGAAATCTCATGGACAGAAGATCCTGGTGGGCTACAGTCCATGGAGTCACAAAAAAGTCAGACATGACTTGGTGACTAAATAAGAAGAGTATAAATCACAGTAATAGTCTCCTTTATTTCTGGTTTAGAGGAAGTCATGGGACCCAATTCTAGTGAAAGAGACCTTTCTATTTTGGATCATGTTATGTAGGGATATGATGTCTGGCTCTGTGGCAGCCATTTTGAAGTAATGAGGTGGCAACATTAAGAACCAAACCAAGTCCTAATGATGGAAGTAAAAAGGTAGCAAAGCCTGTATCTGTTCTCGATGTCTGTACTGATTCTCTAGAACTGCCAGGCTATGACTATTTTACTAATCTAACAAAATCTTTTTCTAAAACCTTAAGAAACACAACTTAGTTTGCATTTTCACTTATTTGTATTTGAAAAATCTTGACTACAAGTTTCTTTCAATCTTCCTCATGATTATATGTAAAATTTCTTTTGGAGAGAGGGTCAACATACATATCACAGGCTCTTTGTGAATGTGAAGCCACAGCCAGCTTCTCTCCCCGACCTCCCTGCTGAAACACTTTCTCTTTACGTAATGATAGTGATCAGACCAAGAATCCTCAGTAGCTAGACCTTACTAGTACTTTTTTGTCACACAGCGCTCAATGGAACCACCACAAAAGTTATCTGGTCTTCCTATCACTCAAAAAACTAAGGGTTTTATGTCATTTCTCTCTCCCCAGCAACAACATGAATTCAATAATAAAAGTCAACTCTATTACAGCAAGAATTTCTAGGTTCAGACAGATGGTTGGGAATAACTTGAAGATCAGCAGAAGAAGATCAATGAAAGCAGAATAACTCTCCCTTCATGACTGAATATGTAGTAAAGATAAATGACAGTAAAGCACTCCAGAGATAAATAGAATTATTCTGACTTTATGATTTCTTTCTTCTATGGATCTCAGAAAATATGTAAAGAATACTCATCTCCACATCAGAGAGGTATTATACATGCGAACAGGAAAAAGAGAAGCTCTTTCACTGTCCTGCTTTTTATTCACTTTGTGTGTGGTGAGTGAGTGTACTTAAACAATATGCCTATTTATATTCAATCACATATGGATGACATATATGAATTAGGTATCTATAATGCAGATATTTTAAACATTTGCTTACCACCAACTGTTTAACTGGGATTTCCATGAATAGAATAAAAGATATATGCACTAAATGCATGTGTAGATGCATATGAGGATATAGTATAATTTACTATTATTTCCTTTTATGGGCCAAACAATAAAAAAAGAAAATCAAGTATCCTAAATAAATTTTGCTCAGAAATATTTGTTTCCCCTACCATGAAACAATATACTTAATATAGCATAAACATCATTTATAAGGGAGAAAGAATGAAAAGTATCTAGGGAGAGAAGAAACCCCAAGTTTAAAAAAATTATCACAGTGGGACAAGATTGCTCATTCCTTTTGTAGAAAATATTTACATGTTTATTTGAAGTCCAATAAAAATGTATTTTAAATAAACAAAAATGTGCCAGGGATAACAATAAGCTACTAGTGAGCTGGGAAGAAGAAAAAAGCTTGCCAGGAGTAGGCATGTATATTTTTTAAGCATCCTGCTTCAAAAAACAGGATGTTAGGATGTTGCATCTTTAATTTTTCTGTTAATTATGGATTGAGCATTGTTGTGAATCTTGTCCTCAAAACCAAGCTTGGAAAATAAGAGCAGATGCTCATCCCCAGGTTTAGCTCATATGGGAATTGAACGGAACATATTGGTTTATAATTAATGTAATTTGTTGGATTATCTTTTGTGAAGGAGTGAAGGTAAACAACCTTGCAGCATTGTGATAATATCTTTGGAGCTTGGAGCGTCTATAGTTATGGAGTAAAAAAGAAAGACGCTCTTCCTGTCAGATTACAGGGAATTTTAAAATGTCTGTCACATTCAAACATACTTTTAATTAATTCAAAGGAATGAATTAGGTGGAGACCCTAAAGCTAGTTACAAATAGTGTGTAAAACGGGAGCCCTTGGTTTCCCAATTGGGAATTTTGATAAGGTGACTTCTCTTTTCTATTTGCTTTAATTTTATTGTGCAGTAAGGAAATGAAAGGGAAACATTTTCCCTTCTGACTAAACAGGAAACTGGGCACATAGCAAAATTCATTGATTTGAATATTCATCTTTGTGGGGGGCACTATATTATTCATAAGATAGATACACTGACTTTTTTCCCATGAAGGTCAGGGCATCTGCGTATCTCATCTTTGTTTGTTTGTTTCTCCATACCCTTCAAAGGTGTAGATATTATCTTAATTTCAAATAAACCCATTCATGACAAAAATGTAACCAAGGTTTTCCACACATAACCAAACCAAGAAGGATAAATGTCCTTAAATGTGATTTTTCTAGTCACAAAACATGTTCTCTGACTCACCCTGATTACGGGAGCATGAGTGTAACTTTAAATCTTGGATGGACTTTCATTATCCATTTTTGAGAGTGCATCTCTGAATTTTCATTTTAATATATATTTTTTGTGCATTCTATGCCATTTAAAAAATTTGGCCTTCTTAGCTTCTAATAGTGTAGTAAGTTTGAAGCTTTTTGTTACCTTTGTATGATTAACAGGTAAAACGTCTATTTTAATTGACTTTTCACTTTTTTCATGCATCCCTACATTTGATTGCTAAAAATAAATTGTTCTTTACAACATTTTTAACTAGAAACCCAGCTTAGGGCATTCTAGGTCCAGAATCTAGAAGTAGTTTGGAAAAACGGGGATGGGGGAGAGAGTGAAGACATTTGGAATATTTATTTAAAAGCAAAAGATGTGCATTCCCTTTAAAACAATTACATACATAATGTTAATTTTTATTGTCCAAAATGAATTCTCTGCTTTCATCTTAGAAATGATTGGAAGACTTTTCAGAATACCCTCCATCTGGAGACTTGTTCTCTCTATGTGTATAATACCTCATTCCTTCTCACGTGACATTATGTACCACACCCTAATAGAATTGCCTGCCTATTTCTCTCCCCTATTTATATGTGAGCGTCTAGCACTTTTCTGTACTCTGAAAGTATTTGTTGAAACAATGAAAGAACAGGGTATTATTTGACTCTAAGAATCAAGAAAATGAGAGTAATTTTTAACAAATTAGCACCCATGTTACTTACAGTTTAGAATGTCAGTTCAATTCAGTAACTCAGTCATGTCTGATTAATTGAGACTCCATGGGCTGCAGCACGCCAGGCTTCCCTGTCCATCACCAACTCCTAGAGCTTGCCCAGACTCATGTCCATTGGGCTGGTGATGCCATCCAACCATCTCATCCTCTGTCGTCCCCTTCTCCTCCAGCCTTCAGTCTTCCCAGCATCAGGGTCTTTTCCACTGAGTCAGTTCTTCACATCAGGTGGCCAGAGTATTGGAGTTTCAGCTTCAGCATCTGTCCTTCAAATGAATATTCAGGACTGATTTCCTTTAGAATGGACTGGTTGGATCTCCTTGTGGTCCAAGGCACTCTCAAGAGTCTTCTCTAACACCAAGGTTCAAAAGCATCAATTCTTCGGCTCTCACCTTTCCATATATATATATATATGCTAAGTCACTTCAGTCATGTCCGACTCTGTGAGATCCCATAGATGACAGCCCACCAGGCTCCCCCATCTCTGGGATTCTCCAGGCAAGAACACTGGAGTGGGTTGCCATTTATATTTTAATTTTACTTTATTTATTTTACAATACTGTATTGGTTTTGCCTTACATCAGCATGAATCCCCCATGGGTGTACATGTGTTCCCAATCCTGAACCCCCCTCACACATCCCTCCCTATACCATCTCTCTGGGTCATCCCAGTGCACTAGCCCCTAGTATCCTGTATCCTGCATAGAACCTAGACTGGCGATTCATTTCTTACATGATATTATACATGTTTCAATGCCATTCTCCCAAATCATCCCACCCTCGCCCTCTCCCACTGAGTCCAAAAGTCTGTTCTATACATCTGTGTCTCTTTTGCTGTCTTACATACAAGGTTATCATTACCATCTTTTAAATTCCATATATATGTGTTAGTGTACTGCATTGCTGTTTTTCTTTCTGGCTTACTTCACTCTGTATAATAGGCTTCAGTTTCATCCACCTCATTAGAACGGATTCAAATGTATTCTTTCTAATGGCTGAGTAATACTTCATTGTGTATGTGTACCACAGCTTTCTTATCCATTCATCTGATGATGGACATCTAGGTTGCATCCATGTCCTGGCTATTATAAACAATGCCACAGTGAGCATTGGGGAACATGTGTCAGCTTTCTTTATAGTCCAGTTCTCACATCCATATGTGACTATTGGAAAAACCATAGCTTTGACTAGGGCTTAGAGGAGCTATCCAACGTTGAAGGTCAGGAAAGGCAGTGGTAAGGAGATATCCCTCATCCAAGGCAAGGAGCATTGGCTGTGCTTTGCTGGAGCAGCCATGAAGAGATACCCCACGCCCAAGGTAAGAGAAACCCAAGTAAGATGGTAGGTGTTGCAAGAGAGCATCAGAGGGCAGACACACTGAAACCATACTCACAGAAAACTCATCAATCTAATCACACTAGGACCACAGCCTTGTCTAACTCAACGAAACCAAGCCATGCCCATGGGGCAACCGAAGATGGGCTGGTCATGGTGGAGAGGTCTCACAGAATGTGGTCCACCAGAGAAGGGAATGGCAAACCACTTCAGTATTCTTGCCTTGAGAATCCCATGAACAGTATGAAAAGGCAAAATGATAGAATACTGAAAGAGGAACTCCCCAGGTCAGTAGGTACCCAATATGCTACTGGAGATCAGTGGAGAAATAACTCTAAAAGAATGATGGGATGGAGCCAAAGCAAAAACAATACCCAGCTGTGGATATGAAGGTGATAGAAGCAAGATCCGATGCTGTAAAGAGCAATATTGCATAGGAACCTGGAAAGTCAGGTCCATGAATCAAGGCAAATTGAAAGTGGTCAAACAAGAGATGGCAAGAGTGAACATCGACATTCTAGGGATCAGCGAACTAAAATGGACTGGAATGGGTGAATTTAACTCAGATGACCATTATACCTACTACTGCGGGCAGGAATCCCTCAGAAGAAATGGAGTAGCCATCATGGTCAACAAAAGAGTCTGAAATGCAGTACTTGGATGCAATCTCAAAAATGACAGAATGATCTCTATTCATTTCCAAGGCAAACCATTCAATATCACAGTTATCCAAGTCTATGCCCCAACCAGTAACACTGAAGAAGCTGAAGTTGAACGGTTTTATGAAGACCTACAAGACCTTTTAGAACTAACACCCAAAAAAGATGTCCTTTTCATTATAGGGGACTGGAATGCAAAAATAGGAAGTCAAGAAACACCCGGAGTAACAGGCAAATTTGGCCTTGGAATGCAGAATGAAGCAGGGCAAAGACTAACAGAGTTTTTCCAAGAAGATGCACTGGTCATAGCAAACACCCTCTTCCAACAACACAAGAGAAGACTACACATGGACATCACCAGATGGTCAACACCGAAATCAGATTGATTATATTCTTTGCAGCCAAAGATGGAGAAGCTCTATACTGTCAACAAAAACAAGATGGGGAGCTGACTGTGGCTCAGATCATGAACTCCTTATTTCCAAATTCAGACTCAAATTGAAGAAAATAGGGAAAACTGCTAGACCATTCAGGTATGACCTACATCAAATCCCTTATGATTATACAGTGGAAGTGAGAAATAGGTTTAAGGGCCTAGATCTGATAGATAGTGTGCCTGATGAACTATGGACGGAGGTTTGTGACATTGTAGAGGAGACAGGGATCAAGACCATCCCCATGGAAAAGAAATGCAAAAAAGCAAAATGGCTGTCTGGGGAGGCTTTACAAATAGCTGTGAAAAGAAGAGAGTTGAAAAGCAAAGGAGAAAAAGAAAGATATAAGCATCTGAATGCAGAGTTCCAAAGAATGCCAGAAGAGATAAGAAAGCCTTCTTCAGCGATCAATGCAAAAAAATAGAGGAAAACAACAGAATGGGAAAGACTAGAGATCTCTTCAAGAAAATACAAAGGGAACATTTCATGCAAAGATGGACTCGATAAAGGACAGAAATGGTCTGGACCTAACAGAAGCAGAAGATATTAAGAAGAGGTGGCAAGACTACACAGAAGAACTGTACAAATAAGATCTTCTTGACCCAGATAATCACGATGGTGTGATCACTAATCCAGAGCCAGACATCCTGGAATGTGAAGCCAAATGGGCCTTAGAAAGCATCACTACGAACAAAGCTAGTGGAGGTGATGGAATTCCAGTGGAGCTGTTTCAAATCCTGAAAGATGATGCTGTGAAAGTGCTGCACTCAATATGCCAGCACATTTGGAAAACTCAGCAGTGGCCACAGGATTGGAAAAGGTCAGTTTTCATTCTAATTCCAAAGAAAGGCAATGCCAAAGAATCCTTAAACTACCACACAATTGCACTCATCTCATATGCTAGTAAAGTAATGCTCAAAATTCTCCAAGCCAGGCTTCAGCAATACGTGAACCGTGAACTCCCTGATGTTCAAGCTGGTTTTAGAAAAGGCAGAGGAACCAGAGATCAAATTGCCAACATCCGCTGGATCATGGAAAAAGCAAGAGAGTTCCAGAAAAACATCTGCTTCTGCTTTATTGACTATGCCAAAGCCTTTGACTGTGTGGATCACAAGAACTGTGGAGAATTCTGAAAGAGATGGGAATACCAGACCACCTGACCTGCCTCTTGAGAAATCTGTCTGCAGGTCAGGAAGCAACAGTTAGAACTGGACATGGAACAACAGACTGGTTCCAAATAGGAAAAGGAGTACGTCAAGGCTGTATATTGTCACCCTGCTTATTTAACTTCTATGCAGAGTACATCATGAGAAACGCTGGACTGGAAGAAACACAAGCTGGAATCAAGATTGCCGGGAGAAATATTAATAACCTCAGATATGCAATGACACCACCCTTATAGCAGAAAGTGAAGAGGAACTAAAAAGCCTCTTGATGAAAGTGAAAGAGGAGAGTGAAAAAGTTGACTTAAAGCTCAACATTCAGAAAACGAAGATTATGGCATCTGGTCCCATCACTTCATGGGAAATAGATGGGGACACAGTGGAAACAGTGGCAGACTTTATTTTTTTGGGCTCCAAAATCACTGCAGATGGTGACTGCAGCCATGAAATTAAAAGACGCTTACTCCTTGGAAGAAAAGTTATGACTAACCTAGATAGTATATTCAAAAGCAGAGACATTACTTTGCCAACTAAGGTCCGTCTAGTCAAGGCTATGGTTTTTCCTGTGGTCATGTATGGATGTGAGAGTTGTACTGTGAAGAAGGCTGAGCGCCAAAGAATTGATTCTTTTGAACTGCAGTGTTGGAGAAGACTCTCTTGAGAGTCCCTTGGACTGCAAGGAGATCCAAGCCGTCCATTCTGAAGGAGATCAGCCCTGGGATTTCTTTGGAAAGACTGATGCTGAAGCTGAAACTCCAGTACTTTGGCCACCTCATGCGAAGAATTGACTCATTGGAAAAGACTCTGATGCTGGGAGGGATTGGGGGCAGGGGAGAAGGTGACGACCGAGGATGAGATGGCTGGATGGCATCACTGACTCGATGGATGTGAGTCTGGGTGAACTCTGGGAGTTGGTGATGGACAAGGAGGCCTAGAGTGCTGCGATTCATGGGGTTGCAAAGAGTCGGACATGACTGAACGACTGAACTGAACTGATGGTTTGTCAGCAAAGTAATTTCTCTCCTTTTTAATACACTGTCTAGGTTGGTCTAGTTTAGAATGTAATCATGTTTATTAAGGAAACCAGACTGATGATTTAAATGGTGATATTAAATTCCTTACACAAACTTTTCTTGATGACTTGTAAGTCCAGAGAAGCGCAAAGTGAAAGTAAAAGTCTCTCAGTTATGTCTGTATTTGTGACCCCGTGGACTACACAGTTCATAGAATTCTCAAGACCAGATACCGGAGTGGTAGCCTTCCCCTTCTCCAGGGGATCTTCCAAACCCAGGAATTGATCTCAGGTCTTCTGCATTGCAGGCAGATTCTTTACCAGCTGAGCCACAAGGGAAGCCCAAAGTTAAAGTCTTAGGTCAATTAATTCACTAACCGCTATTGTTTGTTGAAACTAGATCCATGTATTAGCGTTGAGAGACATGCAGTGGAATTATGGGGGATGATCTCTACTTTGTAGTAAGAAGGACAGAACATGAAGCATTTACTGACAAAATATGGTAAATAATTAAATATTAAATTGTATAGCACATCTTTCCTTAACCATATGTGAGCAGAAAAGAAGAACATTTTTAGGGGGTAGAATCATCAAGGAATGTCAAGGAGGTGATTGAACATGGATGACTTCTGTAGGTTAACATTAACTCTGGCCAGGTAAGATGCCTTACAGAGATTCTCATTTAATCCTTATTATCTCTCTGCCAGTCAGATATTTTGTGCTCATGCTACATAGAAGAAAATAACAGACAAAAAATTAAAGCCTTAAAGTAATACCACCAATCAATGGTTTATCTGGTTTTGAGTGCTGATTCTTTCACAGTACTATATGGTAACTGACAGAACATTTAAAAAGGAAGAGAGAAATGAATTAAAAATCATCTAATAAAAGAAAGGGCAGATATAAGTATATGAAAAAGAACTAGTGGAGTGTCCTTTCACTAAAGACAAAGAAATAGAGTGTTTAAAGAAAGAAATACAGTGAACACTGTCAAAAACTACAAACAGGTCAAGGAGATTGCATTTCTCATTGTGTTTGACAACAAAGATGGTGATTTTTAAAGAGTTGTTTTAGTAAGTGAGTGGAATGAAAGCTATGCTTCAGAAGTAAGGACAGAGTGATGATGGGAAAACAACATGGGTTGATGTCTGTGGTAAAAATAAAGCAGATAGAAATTGACAAGCAAGAGTGGCTAAGGTCAAGCAAAGTCTTCCCTCAAGATGGAGAGATGTGAATTATTGAAACTAGAGGAGGGAGGAATGAAATGGAGAAGAAAGGGACAAGTCAGGGGCAAAAAAATCTCAGCTGAGTCTACCAGGGGAGAGGTGAGCACTTCTAACACTCTTCTTCTGAGACTGGGAAAATTTGAAGAGATGTTTGTAGGAGTAGGAAAAAAAAAAAAAAGAATGAGATGAAGATGAGAATCAGTGAAGGATAACCTTGATCTTTTTATTTTAAGAGAAAGGTGAGCTCACTAGTTGAGGAAAGGAACAGTGAGGGAAGTGTTGAAGGCTGGAGGTGAAACAAAGTCTGTTGCAGCTAAAATGGTAATGATGAAAATCCTCCTTTCTCAGGATCATCTACATAAGCCTAGCTGCTTATAAGGTATCTTCCTTCCTGATCAAATAAAAACCATGATTTGGCTGTTAAAAATCCCCAAAGGATTTTAGGACAATCTGGATGGCATGAAATGGAAAGGTCTCCAATACAAAAAAGAAAAAAAAAAAAAGGAAGAAAGGAAAAAATAGTGGACAGATTGACCAATATAGAAATTCTGGCCCTTCTCCAAAATTGCAGCCTGTCATTGGCAAAAATTGGAAGTATGAGCCAGATCTCTTCAATTCTATTTCTGCTACACTCCACTCTTTCTCATATAATATAGGTATTGATGTATATGATTTTAAAAGTGCTAGTTTGAAAAACTATATTACAAAAAATACTTAATGAGAAGCATGCCCAATATCTAGTTTAAAAGAAGCATTACTATATCCTCTATTTTGTTTTAGGAAGTAAATAATTCGATTCTATTTTTATAAGGTTATTTGCAAATATTAATACAGAGTTATTGACTTCTCAGATTATCTTCAGATTTGGATTCATTTTATTTTTAAACCATTGAATGCTATTCAGTCTAAACTTCTTGGTTGGGAAGTAAACCATAGATGATAAAAACCAAACTGAACAATGAAATGAGTCAGGTTTATTTTTTGAGATTCTCTTCTCCTATGCTTATGATTCTCAAATGGCCAGGAACCCAACTCATATGATCAAATTCTCAAGTCTTTGCCCATATTATATTAACCCCATGCTTCATGTTCCCAAAGAGTAGATTATAAGGAAGATGATCCAAGGAAATCATACTTCTCATGAACCTGGCGGGGTTTTTTTGTTTGTTTGTTTGCATTTAAACGAAACAAATTTTAAAATAAAGAATAGCAAAACAAGCCCAAAATCACACTATAAACAATATCAAAAGAAAAATGAAAGTCTTAAGGGAAATGTTGTAAGATATACATTAAAAACTAATATTAAGAAAGGAAGAAAAAAACCTATCAAGAGAAATTAAGTACTTTGTTACAAATACAAAGGAATTATTTGTATCCTTTTTAAAAATTACATATGTGGCACTGGTGGTAAAAAATCCTCCTGCCAATGCAGGACATATAAGGGATGTAGGTTTGACTGGCTCAGGAAGATCCCCTGGAGAAGGGCATGTCAACCCACTCTAGTCTTCTTGCCTGGAAATCGGACAGAGGAGCCTGGCGGGCTACAGTCCATAGAGTCGCAAAGAATTGGACACCATTGAAGAGACTTAGCACACATGCTGAAGTATTTATTGATATATTTGTTAATATGGAAAGTTGGAGAAGGCAATGGCATCCCACTCCAGTACTCTTGCCTGGAAAATCCCATGGACAGGGGAGCCTGGTGGGCTGCAGTCCATGGGATAGCTAAGAGTCGGACACGACTGAGCAACTTCACTTTCACTTTTCACTTTCCCGCATTGGAGAAGGAAATGGCAACCCATTCCAGTGTTCTTGCCTGGAGAATCCCAGGGACTGGGGAGCCTAGTGGGCTGCCGTCTATGGGGTCGCACAGAGTCGGACACGACTGAAGCGACTTAGCAGCGTAGCAGCAGCATGGAAAGTACTTTTGACACATTTTTAAGTGTAAAAAGGTACGAGAGCAACATAGATAGTCTACTCCTATGTTTACCAAGTTATATGTTCGATCCTAAAGAGGAGAAATCTGGAAGAACATTTACAAAAGATCAGTTGTGCTTTTTTATTTAATGTCTTCTTGTATATACTTTCCATATTGCTTGAATTTTAAAGTTTTCATTATCTTTATAATAAAAAGTAAAAAAAAAAACACTTTAGATAGCATCTTAGTGTATTTATAATTGCAAGAGGGTGGATTTATGTCATCAGTTTTATAATTTTCAATTATAGTTGGTAAAAAAAGTCCTGAGATATGAAATGTTTTGACCAGTATCTATAAGTCAGTCTCCTAACTCTGTAGTATTCTTCCTTCTCTACTGTACCGCCTGAACATGGGTAAAACATGCAAAGCAAAGTAACTCATTTAAACGTTTATAAGTTGTCAGAGCAAACATTGATAAGTTCATTTATATTATGTTTCTAATGCATATTAGCTTCTCTCTATTCAAAAAGGAAAAGTGGGCTAAAGTTAACTGAAGAAAGATGTGTTAGACTACTGAAACCACAAAAGCTACCAAAGATTCTAAAAACTCTTCAAAAATTATGTTTGATATTTTGTAGGGAGGCTTCATTTTAAACTGTATAAAATAAAAATATTTCACAGAATCTTGAATTAAGCTACAGGAAGAGCAATGGACTTTGTGATCTGAATGCTAGGCTTAATGTCATAAAAGGACTACGTGTTCAGCTCAGAGATGTGTTTTTCTAATGAGTCACAAATGCAACTGCTATAATAATAGTTTCATGCCATGCTCACAAGAAAACTGTTCAGTCAGAGAATGAGAAGCTTATCACAGATAGACAACTTTCTGATACAAAATGTTAAAATTTTCATATCCTTATAAATTAAGAAATACTAGAATGAAGTGACCAGATGTTCAATTTCCTTTCTGGAATTTCAAATGTATATGTGTGTGCATGCATACAACAGAAACTATTCCTCTGAAGAGCAGAGATTTCTTATCAGAAAATGTGCATGTTCTTACACTGTCATCAGACTTCATTTATTATCCATAGTTCTTACATTTCAATACCTTGCATTTTTATGTCTTCTTTTATATAGGCTATACAGATTTCAGAAGACTTTTAGGAAAAGCGGACCTATCTTTCTCCTACTAGATTTTAGATGAGTACTTAGGAAATTCTAAGTAAAACTAGGGGAAAACCATCTGGAAACCTCAAAGGAATTTTAAGGTAACCAAATTTTCTACCTTTTTTACTCTAGAAATCAAGAGTCTGCCAAGTAGATGAAAACATGGCAAGGTCAATCTTTTTACCGTTTCCTTTCATGATCTTCAAGTGTCAGGCCTCTAAAACTACTTTAGTCTACTTGGTACAAGTATCAGGAGGAAGAGAACATTTCTCAGAAATGAAGCCATAACATGGCTCAAATAAGAATTCTAAGAGTCAGAAGTAAAACACTAATTTGAGGCCCTTGTGAGTCTACATGCCTGTATTAGGAAATGTATGTAAGGGTGGTTTTAATAATAAACTTGCAACCTTTTTTTTAAAAGTTCAGAAATAGGAATTTTTTTCAAAATTAGAAAATAGCACACATTATTAAGTAATAGTCATGGCAAACATCCTCCAGAAAAGCATATTATAATACTCATTGCTATTTTATTTCTAGGTTTCTTCTGAGCTACAATCAAACTTTCATTTTTCAATTTTTTTTTAGAAAGTAAATGAAAAACAAACTGTTTCTTGGCTCAGACTCTGAATTCTTGGTAATTAGCATAATAAAAATAAATTCACCTTACACTGACTTACACTCTAGTATAATAGGGTTACAGACTATTTTTCTTATATTGTTATTCTCTTTTGAAATGCATCCCTAGTAAGATACAAAAGTTTGTTATTTTATCTTTATTTATATAATTATTGGATGTTTAAAGTTTCTTACCCATAAAGCTGCCTTCCAGAAGAAGACTGGTCTAGACTGACTTTCCTCTCAAGTTGATTAATATGAGAAATATCTTCTTAGAAGAGTATACCAAACTAGTCCATTTTATTGCTAAAATTTGACTCTTAAAATTTCTTAATATTTGTGTTAAGTCAAGAGTTTCTAAGCCGACTCTTTTAAAATACAAATATCCTTTTAAAAGTTAACACATAAAAATTAACTTGATATCTTAGAACAGATTAGAAAAGCAAATTATTCTGAAACCTAACTAAGAGTAAAACCCTTAAAAGTTGGGAGTTAGGATATGGAAGAAAAATTCACATTTTGAGGTAGTGGTAAATAGTGAGAACCTAGACACTCACTAGACGATAAGAAGACTCTGAAGGAACCAAAGAACTAAGATCAGAGTATGATTCTGACAATCTGTCTGAGCAAATATGGATCCATTTGTGAGATTTCTATTTCTTAGGTGCTCATCCAGCCATAGTTTCAGTTCTTTGCTGAGATGGAATATTATCCTCTGCTACTATCAGCCACTGCAGGTAGGAGAAAATAGGAAGTGGGTAGGCGCTTAGATGTAAGGATTGCTGCTGATAGAGAGTCATGAAATATATCTCAGAGTACTCTGATGAAAAGAATACTTTCTTCACTGATGGAGACAAGTGTTGAATTGGCCATTTATCTTATAGAGACTGCAATATGTAGAGATTTGGCCTTTCTGTTTCCATGAGGTAAGGAACCTAACTTGTATTTGGTGAATTCAGGAAAAAGAACTGAGCTCAATGTCACTTTGATAATAGAAGAGAAGATGATGAATGCACTGGGCCGGTGAGAATAAGGTAAGAAAGAATTTTCAAGATGAGAAGAGAAAAGATTGATGGAAAAAATAACACCCAAAGGGAAAGGCATAAAAGAAAAAGAAGGGGAAAGGAAGAAAGATATAGGGTGAAGGAAGAACTAATGGCCAGGGAAGACAGTGTAGGTATTCAGAACATTTCACTTATTTTAAAAGTTTGCTTATATCAAATATCTTGATACTTGTTTAATTGGCTCTCTGTTTGCACAGAATCAAGTAACATGTATAAAAGTAAAAAAACCAAGGAAAGAGACTTAGTAAAACCAACTTGTATTAAATTAGGATCCGATTAGAAGACAGAAAGGGCTTCCCCAGTGGTGCAGTGGTAGAGAATCTGCCTGCAAAGCAAGCGACACAGGAGATGCTGGTTTTATCTCTGTGTTGGGAAGATCCCCTGGAGGAGGGCATGGCAATTGACTGCAGCATTCTTGCTGGGAAAATCTCATAGAGCCTGGCAGGCTACAGTCCATGGGGTCACAAAGACTTGGACAGAACTGAAGCGACCGAACTCACATGCAGGAGACAGAAACAACGCTGATTATTTGGACAGAGAGAATTTAATATAAGTAAGTGAAGCGTTAACTGAGGAAGTAAAAGAGTAAAAAGAACATTAAGGTGTTGCAGAGGTAACAACTGGTATAGAAAGAAGCTACCATGCCTAAGGCTATAGTAATAAAGACAAGAGGTTAGAACTATTAATTTTTAGAAGACTGGAGGGAGGCCTTGGGGTGCTGAAATTCAAACTTGTAAGGAAGGACACTGCTGAGTTGGTGCTGATGTCTCTTAATGTCTGATAAGGTTGGTCCTAAAAGTGTTGAATAAACCACAAGTTGGATTCATGTGCTGCCATGGGAAGGTACTGCTGCTGCCAAGGTGAAAAACTGGTACCGGGGTGATGCTTATAAGATCAGGAAACAGACAGGAAACCCTTAAGAAGTTGATGTGCTCTGACAGTAATAGGATGAAAGAGAGAGCCGCTTTCCTTCTCTGTCTAGTGTCGCCTATTGGTGGAGGCTAAGAAACAGCTGGTGAAGTGAAAATGTGGTCTGCAGAAGTCTTGCCCCAGCACTGCAAAACTGAGTATAGAAGGATAGGTTTGGAGGTTAGAGATAATAGCTTAAGAACTGGCACACAATCTTTAACAAAAATTATCTCCCCAATTGTTTTTTAGTCCTTAATTTTGAGGAGGTTTTATCAAAATCTGAAAATAAGGAAGGCAAAACTTACAGTATCCTTTATTCGTTATAACCCCTCTTAAGTAACCAGATTATGAAATGACTATATTTATATTTTTAATAAAAATAACTATTTGATTTATAGAAAATTGTTATGGGACTCTGTTTTCATTCTTAAGTCTTTTTTATTCATATTCTTATTCAAAATTTACTGAATATTGAATGTGTGTCAGAAAGTATTCTAGGAGCTTGAAATACACCAATGAATAAGAGACAATGTTTTTGTCCTCATAGAATATAACTTTTTATAGAAGTAAGATTATGACAATATTCAGAAGAAAATCCATTTCAAATCTTTATTAAGAGAACTGGTGTACAATGTGAGATCCTTTATTGATGACTATGGCAATAGACACAACTAAAGATGTCTTGATATTTTTTAACCTAAACAGGTCTATCCATTTTTCCTGCACACTTGCAGTTGTATTTCCCTCAACTTCTTCCTAGATCTCCAAATAGATTTATAGAGGTGCTATATGTGATCCAAGGTCCTATGAATCCTGCCATTGAAATGACTCATACCCACCAGCCACAACATAAAAACCATAGAACTTTCCTCTTTTAGCATCTACTGCCCCATAAGATAGAATAATAATATAGTGTGAATAAGACAAAGAGGGAAATATGAAGTTGATTTTCAAATAATTTTGATGAATATCCTTTATTTAAGTGTTAATGTCTGTATCTTCCTACTATGTAGTACTAGTTTATAGACTCACCTTTAGTTTTAGCCATTTAAAAATCATCTCTGTGATCTTATATCATTTGAAAGAATTGTTCTGATTTATTGCTGAAATCATAGAGTGTTTCTTGGAACCACCATGGTCTCATTCAACTTCTCTTCCAGATTTAGTTTTACAGATATTCAAAAACATCCCTAAAGGCTTAATATATAGACTTGGATTGTGATACATCTTCCCAGAAAAAAATCCAAAACTCCCTTCTCATTGATCAACATAAAACCTAAAACATAGTTATTATACCACAATTTTATTATTTCAAGTCAACATATGATCTTCAGAGTTTTAGAAATAATAGATTCACTGCCATCAGATATATTCAAACTTAAACACAAAAGTTTAACAGCAACTAACCGATAGCTTTGCATAGTAGGTGCTCAACTGAGATTTACTGATCTATGTTTTATTTATTTAACAATAAAGAAACAAAGAAATTGCTCAATATCCCTTAGCAATTCTTCCACTTAACTGCCTCTATGATTCAGATGTTCTTATAGCTGTCCAAAGTAATCTCTCACTTTTCTAGGTCTCTTTGCACACAGATCAGAACTGTTTTCTTAATTCTTCCTCCTGTTCTTGTGTTAGTAGGAAAGAACATCTGAAATGTCACCCATGTTAGGAGATAAGGAGAAATCTACCCATCTTTTTACACTCCTGTTCTTAGAACATGTTTTCCAAGAAAGTGAATCTGAGCTACTCGTGCTAAAACATACAACTGAACATGTATTCCAATATCCTATATGATGAGATGGAATCAGTCTGTATATAAAAACTCTTCATAACCTAGCTCCGGGAGTTGGCAATGGACAGGAAGGCCTGGCGTGCTGCAGTCCATGGGGTCACATAGAGTCGAACATGACTGAGCAACTAAACTGAACTGAACTGAACCTAGCTCCAGCGAGGTCTTCAGATCACATATCCCCCATCAGTTTTCTGAATGCATATTGAGAGCAACCAAAGTCCAATCTTTACTCATTTTCCTTTGTTTGGCAATGTCATCTCAATACTGATGAAAGATTAGAAAGTGTAGGTCAGAAAAGAGAATGCTAAAATTGGGTACAGCTGTACCTGATGTGCAGTATCATTGGAGTGATGAAGGTCACAGATTTTCTTTTGAAAATTTTATTTCAAGATCAGTGCTCATTGTGAACTTCACAAGTCCTGCCAAATCCTTTTCCTTTTGGCTATCAATGACTTTGCTTCCTCCAGCTGTTAGCCATAGCATGTTAAGTGCAAACAACTTTAAAATAACATTTTTCCCTGACACAAAATAACAAAAGCCGGGTTTCTGAGAGAAGCACACAGACTTAATTTGTGCTCTGCTTTTGAACCATTTTAGACTTTCATAAAGTAAAAGAGCATTGGTCAGCCTTTGTCTTTTCAAAGCATTTGATCTAATGTTGGTTTATCTTTTGTCTGTAGATTGAGTAGGAAAGTTTACATTTTAATACTAATAAGAAAAAAAATGCTTCCTGAAAATGAAATCCTGTCAAATATAATGTTTTGTTTTCTAGTCACAAGGGTGGACTGCTCATTCTAGAAGTAGCTGGAAAGTGGGAAGCAGAGGAACTTGAAAGAAAAACAGATTTAGAGTTGTGTTCAGTAGGCAATATTATTAAAAATAAAATCCTTTTGTAGCCTGTCATCTTGATGTTATGAAACCCAGTAGCATGTTTTTTTTTCCCCTTTCAAATGAATTTTGTTTTTAATAAGTTTGGCTAAAAGTATAAATGCTTTTGGCGAGGTCAACTTGAACTTGTGGCTTTTCTTAGCCTTTGGGGTCTACACCTCAGAGAGTTTTCTGTTTTTACTGGAAGTTTAAATTTTGTTGACTGAACTGGGAGTTTCTTTGTGAGAGCACTTGAGTCCTTTAATGTTTTCTTTTTTGGTCTTTTTTGCTATTTAAAAGAATGACTTGAGGATAAATTTGGTGCGTTGGATAGATAAATAAATCTGACAAAATTATAAATGACTCAGTTAACTAAGGCAGGAAGGGGGAAATAATAGTGAATTAATTTTAAAAGGAATATACACCCTTCAGTAAAATGCATGAAACCCTAACAAATACAAATGCCACTCAGAAAAAAAGTTCAATTTTTAAGGAAGGAAATAGTCAATTCATCCTAGTGTTAATAAACAACCAAACCAAAAAGAAAAAAAGTTGTGATGCTATCTTCCTATGTGATATATTATAGTTAACTTTATACCCCATGAAATATTTCAGTTCTATGTATGTAGTAAATCCATTTTAGTGTGCTAATAAGATAATCTAATTATATACTGCTATAGTTTATTAGAAATTGGAATCTTTATGATTTAGATTAGAAATTTATGATTTTAAAAAGAAAGAAATAGCTGACTTTATAGGTTCAGACTGGCTGAGAAAATAAGTTCTTAAATGTATGAAAATAAGAATGCTTGTCTGCTGTGTGTGACATATTGGTGCCCATACAATAGATGTGTGTTTTCAGTTGTGTTTATTGGCTGAGAGAAAGTGATGTAGGGCAGATAACTGCCTGGTTCCTTTTGTGACTCCTATTGTGAGGAGAGGAGAATCTTCTAAAAACATGGACAAAAGTCCTTTCCTTCTATTCAAGTCATAATTTTGCCTCAGGATGATTCTTTTTTTACAAAGATTATGAGGTTTAGGGTATCAAGTTCTTCATCATTTGTTGAAGGCTAGCCATAGTTAAGCACAGTAGTTTGCTCCCTTTCTGCATTCTGTGTAACAAGGAGTCACTGTACCTAGTATTTATGTTATATACATTTGTAAAAAAAAAAATATGAATAATACTTAAAGAGAAAGCATTTCCTTAATAACCCAAAAGACATTAAGTGCTTTAGAGTATGACGGAATTTTGAGTTTTTAATACATGAACTGTATGTATGAATATGTTCAAGCAACAGGGTTCCATGAACCTGTTTAATTTAATAACTTAAATTATTAAATAATTTTGAGCTAACTCTAAACTTTTAGATATACTTAAGCAAGATCTAAACTGACACAATTTTTGTTCTTTAAAGTAGGAGTAATTGGCTCAGGTAGTAAAGAATCTGCCTGCAATGCAGGAAACCTGGGTTCAATCTCTGGGTTGGGAAGATCCACTTGAGAAGAAATGGCAACCCACTTCAGTATTCTGGCCTGGAGAATTCCATGGACGGAGGAGCCTGGTGGGCTACAGTCCATGGGGTTGCAAAGAGTCGGACACGACTGAGCGACTAACACTTTCACTTTCAATAATATTTACCTTATGAGGACTTTTGGAGATAACTTAACATAGATAAAGAGCTTATAAAAATATCTGGTATTATGGTAGGTATTTAGAAAGTATTGATTCTTTGTTCCTCCCCTTCTTTTCATCTTTCTGGAGAGATAGCATGTTATAGAGGAAAAAGCACAAACTGAGAGATGGAGGTTGGGTAGTAGCAAATTAATCTTACATTATTTGGATTGTATCTCCAACACCTGCAACTTGTAAACAGCCAAGTTCTTAATTTTTCAAAGGTTTAGTTTCCTCATCTATATAATACAACAATACTCAGCACATAAGGTATATGTGAAGATTATACAAGAGAGCAGTACCTCACAGGGTGCCTGAGACATGGTAGTAAATCACCCTACTCCTATCAGAGCTTAGTCTTGAAACAAGAACTAGGGGATCAACAAAAAAGTTGTCTGAGGTCATTTATATCTCTTCAGTTAGCTGTTCTATTTACTTTTCTGTAATCTTTAATGTAATCATTACTTTGGCTTTGGGCTCTGCATATAGCTATAGGATAAGAGAATAGTCACTTCTGGCGTCAAGGAGACTTGAATTCAAATCCTTATATGGCCACACAGTATCTCTGTTCCAATTTTAAAGTTTTATATTATATTCCAAGTCTTTTATAGGTCATTGCTATACTTTTAAGAAGCATGATAAAGTTAGAATTTAAATTATTGACATGGCAAAAGACCCAGTGCTCTATTCTAGTGGACTCTGTGAGCTTCCTTCAGAGAGGTGAATAAAATCAGGTTTAAAGTATCAACAACTCATCATCTAATTCAGTTAGTATTAGACTTCTAATATGACCCCTAATAATCCCTGCCTTCTGGTTGTACCTGCTTTTATGTGATCTTCCCATGAGAGTGTTGATCAAAAGTGGTGGCTCATCCCAATAATAAAATATGGCAAAAGTGATGAATATCCCTTCTGATATTGGCTTATAAAAGATGATGACTTTCATCATGCCCCTCCCCTTCTCTGCCTCCCTCCCCTCCCCTCTCCTCTTCTCTCTCTCTCTCTGTGTCTCTCTTTCTCTGGTTGTTCTCATTTGATACTCTAATGAAACAAGCTGCCATCCTGTGAGCCACACGTCAGTGCAGACTTATGAGTCTGGATCCCTGACCTAAAGGAATCATGAAATAATCAGTAGACTTGTTTTAAGCCACTAAATTTGGGGCTTATCTGCTATTGTGCCAATATACAAATAACATAGATGAGTAGGGCAAGATGATTAAAATTATGGTAGAATTCATACACTAAAACTGAAAAAGAGAACTATTTATGTTTTGTTTTCAAACACAAATCAAACATAAATGTTTTTCAGTGTCATGAAATAGTTTAGACCATCACGACTACTTTAGTGCCTTTGCCCAAGTTTTTGAGCCCTTACTTTAACAGTTATTACTGTTAAAAGTTTACTTGATTTGGTAATTCTTAAACAACTAAGTTGAAAATGAGAAGCCAACAGAGACAAGCCACACTGAAGAGCATTCAATCCCCATATAGAATCAACAACAGCTGAAATACAGAGTCTAATAGCATAAGGAACCTTTAAGACAGGCCTATATATTTTAATTAGGAAAAAATTCAACTTTTTTATATAGCTCAAACATCTCTTAAAAGACAAATAAAAGTAAATCTAATGATGAAAGTTATCATCTTAAAATTGTCAAAAATTGTCTTAAGAGATTTTTTTCATAACTGTTTTTCCCCAGTATAGAGCTTTACCAATTTGTACAGCAAAATACTAAAACCAATCAGATTGCTTAATGTTGTGCATTACAATGAAATTGCCAAGCCCTTCACTTTCAGTGTATTGGCACCAGCAGTGCTCTTTGCTCCCAATAATCCAAAAAGCTTCCTGTTTTGCAAACCACAAAGTCTGAACCGATGCCATCTTGCCTAGGAGAGTTTGAGAGTCAACATCTCAGAGAGCAGATTCATTACCCTGTGGGGCTCCTAGCCTCTCCTTGGCCAGGACTTGAGTCAATCAAAGCAGAGCAGCCCTTACTTAGGCCCTCAGGCTTTGGAAGTGGACTTTGAAACTTGCTTGAGTGTACACTCTAATTTGTAGTAGTCATGTTATAGATATTCAAATAAATGTATTTTAAATTATATATCTAAATTTATTTGTTTATATATATATGCAATTTTTTCCACTGTGATACTTTTCAAAGAATTAATGCCACCTAATGTCTTCGCTAGAGCAAGAATATTTCAGAGCCAGAATCAAGTCATGAGGATATTGTTCTCCTTTAGCAAATGTATTAACAGTGACTTCAGAGGGATATATCTACCCAGACTTAGAGCTCTACTGTATGCTATACCAAAGCTTCTGTCTGGAAAATGTAAAAGTCAGTCATTCATTCTTTTAGGTATTCTCAGTTGGCACCCTACTAATTGACAGCAAGTTGTCAGACTTAATACCCCTGAGGGCTCCCGCATTCCCTCTGTTTTGTGGGCCCAGACTGAATTCCTAACTATAGCCAGATGTTTTATGAGCAATGAACAAGACCACAAATCTATCACTACTACTACAAAACACTCCTTGTATCTGATATACTAATGATAGTTCATAAACAACATCTTCAAATGCAAAAAATAAATTCCTCTACAGATCTATTGACTGATTTGATTTAATTTTTCATGGTACTGATTGGTTTACAGATTTAAATGATTACTTCTTTTCATTTCGTGTTGACAGGCCCCATTTCCCCAACAGGTCAGAGTCCTGCTCACATTAACAAGAACTGATATCCTAGCTTTATATAAAACATTTTTTAGTTATGCATTCATGAGCATACAGCTAAAATATAATTTCAGACTGGCAAAAACCAATTTAATATTTATTTACCTCCATAACATTCTATAGGTATTCTTCCATTTACTATATTGAGAATATTAAACCTAACGTTAATTACATTCCCAGTTAGCCTATATCACAACTCTATATGTTTCATTCAGAATATGGCAAGGAAATAAATATCTTGGGGGGAGTTAATGTGATAATATTTTAAAATTACCTTCTTTCTGTGAGAATAAAGTATCATTTATTTCATTTCAACTAGTAGAGACAAATTTTGATACTGTCATGGAAAAGTAAAAGAAGTTTGGATAAATCAAAAGCTTTTTCAAAGTGGCCTTGTAAGTTTTTTTAATATCTGCAATAACTTGAAATACAATAATCCATAATATTTATCTCCAAGATCACAATGATTCATCAAGAAGAAAAAACTGAGGGGACAAATTTTTATTGTTGCCTAAATAAATGTTTTCTATATTTTATTCTTATATCAAGAGTCTTTACTTATTTTCTCTTATTTGCATGCGTGCTAAGCCACTTTAGTCCTGTTGGACTCTTTGCAACCCTATGGACTGTAGCCCATCAGTCTCCTTTATCCATGGGATTCTCCAGACAAGAACACTGGAGTGGGTTGCCATGCCCTCCTCCAAGGGATCTTCCCAACCCAGGGATCGTACCTGCCTCTCCCACATTAGCGGTATATGGTTTATTGCTGAGCCATCAGGGAAGTCCTGTTTTCTCTAATATGCTAGATACACTGCTTGTTCCTAGTGATACAGCTGTGAACATGTAAGTCTAGGATTCTAATACTATAAATATTACTTTATTAAAAGTTATATTTATGAATCATTGTGCCAAGGTGAAACGTGTAAAGTGGTTAGTAAAAAATTTGTATAAAACATTGTTTATGTAATATGATCATATCTGTGAACATATTAGGCATAGAAAAACATTAAAGAATATAAATGAAATGTTCATTATATATTTATCTGTGTAACTGGATTTTGAGTGCCTTCATTTATGTTAATTTGTTTATGTTAATTAATAATAATATTCCAACATCCCTGTAATAAATTATCAGAAAAAAAGAGACTGCGTAAATCATAACAAATTTTATTGGAAAACTTCAAAACTAAATTCCAAGCAATTGAATAAAAATCTAAAAGTTAAGCAAAAACTAGTTACAGAAGATAGAAAAGCATGCATTTTTTTTTCATTTTGTTTTTCCTCAGTTTCATTGGGGAATATTTAATATTTAAAGTTGTACATATTCAATTCATGTATTTTGATGAATTTGGCCATATGTATATACCCATGACACCATCATCACAATCAAAGTAATAAACATATTTTTACATGTGAAGTGTCAAGAAGACAACATGAAAGTTACCCTCTTAACAAGACTTTACATATACAACACCACAATTTGTTAACTACAGGATTATTCATCACTGTAATTTTCTATATTTGCTGAATTCTATACAGTAAACATTGGAACTTTCCAGTAAAGAATTGGCTAAGCAGTAAAGAATCTACCTGCCAATATAGCAGACACATTGATCCTGGGTCTAGAAGATCCACTGAAGGAGGAAATGGCAACCCACTCCAGTATTCTTGCCTCAAAAATCCCATGGACAGAGGAGTCTGGTGGGCTACTGTCCATAGAGTCTCAAAGAGTCGAACATAACTGAACGTGCACGCACACATACAATGAACATATATGAAAAGTAACATAACCTAATTTCTAAAACAAAAATAATAAGAACTTGAGGAATAACTGTTCTGCTTCACTGTCATTTTCCAATTGAAATATTGATGAAATCCTGAGAAAATGGAAAAGTTTTTCAGCATAATCAGCTTTAAGCAATAATTAGTTAGCTATCTTCATTGCACATCCACCTCAGCTTCACTTCCACTAACTGAAATTCATTGAGGCATAACTGGGCTTTCCATCTACTTTGAGCCGTCTTCATCTACCTCAGAAACATAGGACCTTCACAGGAAATGAGAGAAAAAGTGCTGTCTGTAACTTTCTGAAGTCCTTCAGCCATCTCAGCCTCCATCATTCAGTATTGATTTCTTCATATCTACTTCTGGAAACAAAAACTTGACGTGTGATGTAGGATTACATCCGGGGAGAGAAACAGTCCTCTAAAGGGACAAACACAGGAGCCTAAGATGGGATACTGTGGACCTCTGGTTCTAAAGTCCCTCACCCACAGAGGACAGAGACAAGTACAGGGAGTATTAATGTGTTCGGGAGTAGACCATCCTGAGCATCCCCTCAGGGATCTTCTCAGCCTAGGAGTGCCATGCCAGACAAATAAAGCCAGAGCATTGAAAATCAGGCTTGACCTATACACAGTAAGCACTTCTCCAAGTTCAAATCAAACAGAAAGTCTATAATCAAGCAGGAAGACTGTGAAGTACACCAAAATAGTAATTTTTTTCTCATTGAAAAATGAAGAAATAGCAAAAGAACAACTAGAACACTACCACACCCACATACCCACACACATGCACACAACTAATGAAAATATCCTAAGCATAGAATAAGGCAAGAAATAGTAACTAAAGAAAATAATCATGTTTGGGCAGAGTTTAACAGCAGAAAACAAATTGTAGAAAGCATCTTTTTTGTGTTCTTACAATATTCAAGAAAACATGATCACTTTGAAGGGAGATATGAAAAAATCTGATTCAATGACAATAATTTGTTTGAAAAAGGCATCTAAATGTAATGTTTAAGTCAATTAAAAGCATAAAGTTTAATATAATTAAAATTGGCATTACAAAAAAAACTACTTTGTAAGAAAAAGAGTAAAATGAACACTGCATAAAACTGAATAAGGATTTGGATTAAATGTAAGCAGTTCCTCACGAATGAAGAAGATGATCGCAAAGAAATAAACAGAGAGATGGAAACAGAAAGAAAAAGGCAGATGGTGAGGGAGCAAGGAGAGAGAAAGTGAGAGACAGAGAACAAACACTTAACCTGAAAAAATTAGTAACCCCAAAAAGGTCATAGTAAACGGAATAGAAGTCTTATTCTTTGCATAAGAAGTAGAACAGCTTTCCTGAGTCTATAGCTAATAATATAGACCAGAAATATATAGTTTATAGATAAAGTGTTAGTCACTCAGTTGTGTCCAAATCTTTGCAACCCCATAGACTGTAGCCTTCCAGATTCCTCTCTCCATGGAATTCTCCAGGCAAAAATACTGGAGTAGGTAGCCAACCATACCCTTCTCTAGATCTCTCTGACCCAGGGAGTGAATCTGAGTCTCCTGAATTGTTGGTGGATTCTTTACTGTCTGAGCCCTAAGGGAAACCCCATGGATAATGTATGTTAAGATGATTACATAAAAATATTTCATATTATATATATTTTCTGTAACCATATTATATTTATATAATATATATTATATTATACATATTTATGTGTGTATATACATGGGCTTCTCTGGTGGTTCAAATGGAAAACAATCTACTTGCAATGCAGGAGACCCAGGTTCGATCCCTGGGGCATGAAGATCCCCTGGAGAATGGAATGGTTGGCTACCCACTTCAGTATTCTTGCCTGGAGTATTCCATGGACAGCTTTTGTCTACTGAATTCCAGGTAAAGCCATTTGTTTCTTTTAATCATGTTTAATCTTTAATCTGGGCTTTCCTGGTGGCTCAGACAGTAAAGAATCTGTCTGCAATGCAGAAAACTCTGGTTCAGTCCCCAGGTTGGGAAGATCCCCTGGAGAAGGGAATGGCTACCCACTTCGGTATTCCTGTCTGGAGAATTCCATGGACAGAGGAGCATGGCGGGCTACAGTCCATGGCTCACAAAAAGTCAGACATGACTGAGGGACTAACATTTTCACTTTTCACAATCTTTAATCTATGAGGGAAACTGTGCATATATTTTAGGATTTTAGGATCTGTTTTTCCCCCACACAAGTATTCAGTTTCCCATTTTATTTCTTGACTAGCCAATTCTTTCTTAAATTCCCTTTTTATTTCTTGAATAGCCCATCTAACAACATTCAGTTCAATTCAGTTGCTCACCATGTCCGACTCTTTGTGATCCCATGAACTGCAGCACGCCAGGCCTCCCTGTCCATCACCAACTCCCAGAGTCCACTCAAACCCATGTCCATCGAGTCGTTGATGCCATCCAACCATCTCATCCTCTGTTGTCCCCTTCTCCTCCTGCCCTCAATCTTTCAATCCTCCTGCCCTCAAGCATCAGGGTCTTTTCAAATGACTCAGCTCTTCACATAAGGTGGCCAAAGTATAAGAGTTTCATCTTCATCAGTCCTTTCAATGAATACCCAGGACTGATCTCCTTTAGGATGGACTGGGTGGATCTCCTTGCAGTCCAAGGGACTCTCAAGAGTCTTCTCCAACACCACAGGTCAAAAGCATCAATTCTTCAGAGCTCAGCTTTCTTCATAGTCCAACTTTCACATCCACACATGACCACTGGAAAACCGATAGCCTTGACTAGACGGACATTTGTTGGCAAGGCAATGTCTCTGCTTTTTAATATGCTATCTAGGTTGGTCATAACTTTCCTTCCAAGGAGTGTCTTTTAATTTCATGGCTGCAATCAGCATCTGCAGTGATTTGGGAGCCTAGAAAAATAAAGTCAGTCACTGTTTCCACTGTTTCCCCATCTACTTGCCATGAATTGATGCGACCAGATGCCATGATCTTCGTTTTCTGAATGTTGAGCTTTAAGCCAATGTTTTCACTCTCCTCTTTCACTTTCATCAAGAGGCTCTTTAGTTCTTCTTCACTTTCTGCCATAAGGGTGGTGTCATCTACATATCTGAGGTTGTTGAGATTTCTCCCAGAAATCTTGATTCCAGCTTGTGCTTCCTCCAGCCCAGCATTTCTCACGATGTACTCTGTATATAAGTTAAATAAGTAGGGTGACAATATACAGCTTTGACGTACTCCTTTTCCTATTTGGAACTAGTCTGTTGTTCCATGTCCAGTTCTAACTGTTGCTTCCTGACCTGCATACAGGTTTCTCAAGAGGCCAGTCAGGTGGTCTGGTATGCCAATTTCTTTCAGAATTCTCCACAGTTTCTTGTGATCCACACAGACAAAGGCTTTGGCATAGTCAATAAAGCAGAAATAGATGTTTTTCTGGAACTCTCTTGCTTTCTCGATGATCCAGCAGATGTTGGTAATTTGATCTCTGGTTCCTCTGTCTTTTCTAAAACCAGCTTGAACATCAGGAAGTTCATGGTTCACATATTGCTGAAGCCTGGCTTGGAGAGTTTTAAGCATTACTTTACTAGCATGTGAGATGAGTACAAGTGTGTGGTAGTTTAAGCATTCTTTGGCATTGCCTTTCTATGAAATTGGAAAGAAAACTGACCTCTTCCAGTCCTGTGGCCACTGCTGAGTTTTCCAAATGTGCTGGCATATTGAGTGCAGCACTTTCACAGCATCATCTTTCAGGATTTGAAATAGCTCCACTGGAATTCCATCATCCATTAGCTTTGTTCACAGTGATGCTTTCTAAAGCCCACTTGACTTCACATTCCAGGATGTCTGGTTCTAGGTGAGTGATCACACCATCGTGATTATCCAGGTCATGAAGATCTTTATTGTACAGTTCTTCTGTGTATTCTTGCCACCTCTTCTTAATATCTTCTGCTTCTGTTAGGTCCATACCATTTCTGTCCTTTATCGAGCCCATCTTTTCATGAAATGTTCCCTTGGTATCTCTAATTTTCTTGAAGAGATCTCTAGTCTTTCCCATTCTATTGCTTTCCTCTATTTCTTTGCATTAATCGCTGAGGAAGGCTTTCTTATCTCTTCTTGCTATTCTCTGGAACTCTGCATTCAGATGGGTATATCTTTCCTTTTCTCCTTTGCTTTTCACTTCTCTTCTTTTCACAGCTATTTGCTAGGCCTCCTCAGACAGCCATTTTGCCTTTTTGCTATTCTTTTTCTTGGGGATGGTCTTGATTCCTGTCTCCTGCACAATGTCATGAACCTAGTCCATAGTTCATCAGGCACTCTATCAGATCTAGTCCCTTAAATTTATTTCTCTCTTCCACAGTATAATCATAAGGAATTTGATTTAAGTCAGACCTGAATGGTCTAGTGGTTTTCTCCACTTTCTTCAATTTCAGACTGAATTTGGCAATGAGTTCATGATCTGAGCCACAGTCAGCTCCCTGTCTTGTTTTTGCTGACTGTATAGAGCTTCTCCATCTTTGGCTGCAAAGAATATAATCAATCTGATTTCGGTGTTGACAACATTAGATCCTTTAAAAACCTGGCCCATGGTGCTAAGTTGCTTCAGTTGTGTCCAGCTGAAAGAAAAGTACCTATTTGTTGAAGTAGTGAATAGTAATAATTGCTAAATTTATTAGACCTCTTCCTTGTACAGGTATGTGCCATGTGATAATTTTACAACAGTTAATTTATACAAAAACTTATTTACTCTTTCTAACAATAACATCAAGTAATACTTTTATTCCAATTTTATAAATTAGGACAATATTTTTTTACCAGAGTCCATTATGCATCTAGTGATGGGTCAATTCAGTTCAGTCGCTCAGTCGTGTCTGACTTTTTGTGACCCCATGAACCACAGCACAACAGGCCTCCTTGTCCATCACCAACTCCTGTCATGAGTTTACCCAAACTCATGTCCATTGAATCAGTGATGCCATCCAATCATCTCATCCTCTGTCACCCCCTTCTCCTCCTGCCCTCAATCTTTCCCAGCATCAGGGTCTTTGCCAATAAGTCAGCTCTTTGCATCAGGTGGCCAGAGTATTGGAGTTTCAGCTTCAACATCATTCCTTCTAAAGAACACCCAGGACTGATCTCCTTTAGGATGGACTGGTTGGATCTCCTTGCAGTCCAAGGGACTCTCAAGAGTCTTCTCCAACACCAGAGTTCAAAAGCATCAGTTCTTCAGTGCTCAGCTTTCTTTATAGTCCAACTCTCACATCCATACATGACTACTGGAAAAACCATAGCCTTGACTTGTGATGCGTACAGCAAGGAATCTTAACCAAAGAAGTCAGACTTTATAAACAGCTTTCTTAAAACTATGCCATACAGCTCCCCAGAAGTATGAAGTCCTATATGCTTTAATTCATTTAGTTCATACACATACGTGAACATATAGTCCATTTCTATGTCTATACCACTATACCTTTTTGTGTTCTGATACCTGCCAGATCAAGGCTTAAATCATTGTTCTCTTTTTTCTTTTTTGGAATTGTTTATTGAAAGTATATAGAAATACAGTTGCTTTTATCCCCTTTCTTTTTTATTTTTTAAATTATGAAAGCATGATAGCACATTTACAGGGGACTTGGAAAATACAGAACAAAGTTACATATAATTCTACAATATAATACAATTATTTTTTAGGTAGATACATTGTTTTTTAGTTGAAATTCAAAACAAAACTCTCAGAAATTAATAGAATCAATAGACTTAGAAGTAGAAGGATATAGCAGACCTGAAAAGCACTATGAATCAATTCAACATAATTAAGGTTTATACAGTTTTCACACAACAGCTGGATACAAATTCTATTCTAGTTCCCATAGACTATAAACCAAGAGACCCTGAAACAAATCCAGGAACATAAAACAAAGTACAAAAATTTCATGGTCTAAAGGTATTGAAATCATACAGAGTCTGTTCTCTTATCAATGTGGAATCATGTTAGAAATCAATATAAAAGATATTTGAAAATATCCTACATTTTTCAAGTGCAATGTGACGTTTACCAAGAGATTTCTTTGACTTAGCCATTGAGAGCTTCAATAAAGTTAAAAGATTGAAAAAATACAGTGATAACCCTATCTTCTGGGGACTTTGGGACCTACCCCTCCCAGGCCTCTGGGGGCCACTGGCTGGGCTAGGGGTTCCACTGCCCACATCCCTGAGAGCCCCATCAGACAGAAGCTGCAGCCCCTGAGTACTCCCTTTACCCTGGAAGATGGGAGCTCTCTCTTTTCCCAGAATGGTCTAGGGATGAATGAATTGATTGGAGCCTGCCTGCCCTGATTGCCATGCCAAAGAATCCCACCTCTCGGAAAATGTCTCTTGAAACCCTTCCCTTTCTGTAAATGGTTTTGCAAATGAGGTTGGTATAAAGGTCTGTAAAATGCCCTTGATTCTAGGGCAATGTGACTGTGATGATTTAGACACCTGTACAGGGAAGGGGGTGCAAGTTCCCTGAAGTTGAGCAAAGGTGTGGGGTAGAGTCAGTAGTGACCTTCATGCTGTCCAGTGGTTGGGGCCAGGGATTACAAAGTCCCAGGGTGCAGTTGTTGTGTCTCTAGGACATATCATCTGATTTGTCCCCTCCCTAGTAAAATGGGCCTTGTAGTCATATGTAACCTGTGGGTTTACTAATAAAATGGGAGGATTAAATGAGATAATTCATGTAACAACAACAACAACACACAGAATGATAGCAGAGAAGAAAAAATTTAAATGAGAAATTAATATCAAAGATATTTTTAAAACCTCATGTATTTGTTCGTAAGTATACCCATCATTTAAAAGGGGGTATACTTAAGAAGCCATAACAAGGAAAATTAGAAAATCTTTATAACAGAATAAAAATGAAAAGAGAATTTATCAAAATCTGTTACATTGTTATTTTCATTTCTAAATTCTGTTGGCTATTATAACACATTTTCTTTTCCAGATAAATTTTAATATTGTTGTTCAATCGCCCAGTTGTATCTGACTCTTTGTGACCTCAGGACTGCAGCATGCCAGGCTTCCCCATCCTTCACCATCTTCTGGAGTTTGCTCAAACTCATGTCCTTTGGGTCAGTGATGCCATCCAACCATCTTGATCTCTATCATCCCCTTATCCTCCTGCCTTCAATCTTTCCCAGCATCAGGGTCTTTTCTAATGAGTCAGCTCTTAACATCAGGTGGCCAAAGTGTTGGAGATTCAGCTTCAGCTTCAGCATTAATATTTGCAATAAATTTTCAAGGTTGATTTCCTTTAGGATTTACTGGTTTTATCTCCTTTCATTTCAAGGGACTCTCAAGAGTCTTCTCCAACACCACAGTTCAAAAACATCAATTCTTTAGCACTCAGCCTTCTTCAAGGTCCAACACTTACACTCATACATGACTACCAGAAAAACCATAGCTTTGACTATATGGATCTTTGTTGGCAAAGTGATGTCTCTGCTTTTCAATACACTGTCTAGGTTTGTCATAACTTTTCTTCCAAGTAGCAAGCATCTTTTAATTTCATGGCCGCAGTCATTGTCAGCAGTGACTTTGGAGCCCAAGAAAATAAAGTCTGTCACTGTTTCCATCATTTTCCTATCTACTTGACATGAAGTGATGGCACCAGATGCTATGAACTTACTTTTTGAATGTTGAGTTTTAAGCCAGCTTTTTCACTCTCTCTTTCACCCTCATCAAGAGGCTTTTTAGTTCCTTTTCACTTTCTGCCATAAGGGTGGTGTGATCTGCATATTTTAGGTTATTGATATTTCTCCCTGCAATCTTGATTCCAGCTTGTTCTTTATCCAGCCCAGCATTTCACATGATGTACTCTGCACATAAGTTAAATAAACAGGGTAATGGTATACAGCCTTGACATACTCCTTACCCAATTTTGAACCAGTCAGTTGTTCCATATCTGGTTCTAAGTGTTGTTTCTTGACCTGCATATAGGTTTCTCAGGAGGCAGGTAAGGTGTTCTATCATACCCTCTCTTGAAGAATTTTCTACAGTTTGTCATGACCCACGCAAATGCTCTAGCATAGTCAATGGTACAGAAATAGATGTTTTTCTGGAATTTTCTTGCTTTTTCTATGATCCAATGGATGTTGGCTGTTTGATCTCTGGTTCCTCTGCCTTTTCTAAATCCAGCTTGTACACCTGGAAGTTCTTCACATACTGTTGAAGCATAACTTGGACAATTTTGAGCATTACCTTGCTAGAGTGTGAAATGAGTGTAATTGTGTAGTGGTTTGAACATTTTTGTCATTGCCCTTCTTTGGTATTGGAATGAAAACTGACCTTTTCCAGTCCTGTGACCATTGTCGAGTTTTCCAAATTTGCTAGCATATTGAATGCAGCACTTCCATGGCATCATCTTTTAGGATTTGAAATAGCTCAGCTGGAATTTCATCACCTTGTTCATAGCAATACTTCCTAATGCCCACTTGATTTCACACTCCAGGGCGTCTGGCTCTTAGTGAATGATCGCACCATCATGGCTATCTGGGTCATTAAGATCTTTTTTGTATAGTTCTTGAGTAAGGTCAGAAAGCTTTTACAACTATTTGAGTGTCCTTAATCTCAGATTCCCCAGGTTTTGAGAGAATTTATGAATCCCTTAAAATTGTGTGGAAATTCTCTTTGTTAGCTGCACTTTTTTCCCATGAATGAGTGGTTGAGTGGCTTTCTTAATGGGGTCTGTAATCAGGAGGAAAAAAAGAAAGACTTTTTGCAATGATACCTTTTAAAATAATAATATTCTTTTTTTATTCCACAAACTATAGAATTCCTTATATCCAGTTGTCTTCTCAGTTGAGTCTGAAAAATTTTTTTTCTTTACATTCCTCTCCTGTTGCCTGTTGCCCACAGTTATCTAATACCCTTTTCCTTATAATCCTATGAGAGAGTAAAAAATTTATAAGAAGAAAAGGATTCTGTATAGGGAAACTATTTGAAAGATTTGATTGGCTTGTATAAGAGCTAGCAAAAAGTTGTAGAAGAATATTCTTTCCAGTCATTTAAAATCCTCTGTTCTATCAGTAAAAAGAAAAAAAAAAAAACTTATATTTAGGTAAATCACACTGAAATAAACAGATGCAGCAAGTATAAAGTAGAATATCCATAAATGTGAAGGTTTCCTTTTTTGAGGACTTCAGTAATTTGTGGTAAAAATGCCTCAAAACAAGTTAGGAGAGATAATTATGATATATTAAGATTCATTTCTTCTATTAGTTTTTTCATTCCATCAATATTTTCATTTTTCATCTTATGACATGTAGGTTATCCTCCAAAATCTATTTTGTATGTTTGAAGTCAAGAGAATCGAAATGATTGATTTTTGGTATTCTAAATGTTGAAGTTTAAAACAAAATGCTTCTAAATCAGAACTTTGGAAATGTTTCTTTTGCCTATTTAATCTAGAGATTTTGGTATAAGGATGCCTTCTTTATTTTTAAGGTTACTTAATACTGGCTTTGGAAGTTATTGGTTTTGGAAGTTACAGAAAAGTTTAACTTAGATTATTAGGGGCAAATTCCTAAATTTTTGGTACTTTACTTTGCTACTGTTTAGATGGAGGAACTAAACAAGCAGGATTCATTTTATAGCACAAACACGAAGAAGCTTTGTTCACAGCAGATCTCCTATCTAGAACAATAGTAGGTGTTCAGAGCAGCGGAATTCATCCTTAAATTTTCCGAAAAGTGAAAGCCAATGATGCAAAATTTTGATAAAAGTCTTTGAGAATACTAGCAACAGTCTAGAAGAATGGAACTTAAAGTTTATTAAATAAGCAAATATAGTAGTAGCGTTGGTTGAATAGTGCTTCCCAGGTGGCTCAGCTGGTAAAGAATCTGCCTGCAATGGGGCAGACCTGAGTTCGATCCCTGGGTTGGGAAGATCCCCTGGAGAAGGGAAAGGCTACCCACTCCAGTATTCTGGCCTGGAGTATCCATGGGGTCGCAAAGAGTCGGACAAGACTGAGCAACTTTCACTTTCACTCACTTCTGTATTCTTGCTACCTCTTCTTCAATTTGTCTGCTGCTTCTAGGTCCATACCATGTCTGTCCTTTATTGTGCCATCTTTGTGTGAAATATTCCCTTGGTATTTCCAATTTTCTTGAAGAGATCTCTATTCTTTACCATTCTATTGTTTTCTTCTATTTCTTTGCATTGTTCACTTAGGAAGGCTTTCTTCTCTCTCCTTGCTATTCTTTGACCTAAATTAAATCCCTTGCAATTATACAAAGTGACAAATAGATTCAAAGGATTAGATCTGATAGAGTGCCTGAAGAACTATGGATGGAGGTTCATAACATTGTATAGGAGGAAGTGATCAAAACAATCCCCAAGGAAAATAAATCTTAAGATTAGCTTGCTGGATTCTAACTTTTTAAAGATCCTATTGTGACTTTAGTAGGTATTCAATAGATACTAATGTGGGATCTTGACTTATTTAAAAAAAAAAAAAGAACTAAGAGTCTCTTGATGAGGGTGAAAGAGGAGAGTGATATTTTTTGTTGTGGGTCTTCTTGTTTTCTTTTCTTTTCTTTTTTTTTAAGTTCTTGCTGTTTTAGTTTTTATTTTATTCCTGTCATGCACTCTAGTAACAAAGATACCTTTCTTCAGTTCAGAAAAGTTTTCTTCTAATTATTTTTTTGGTTATCCCTTTTGTTTCCATTCTCTTGGATTTCTCCCTATTAAAAAACTGTTGGAACCACTGGCTCTATTTCTACCTTCTCCTCATTTTCCACATATTTGTCATTTTGTACTTTGTCCAGTCTTATTCTCTTCTTGTCTTAGCTTAATTTTGCAGTTCTCTCAGCCTTTAGCTATGCATTATACATTTTGATACTCAGCCCCCAAATAGAGTGTTTTAACAAATATATTTCAAATGTTTAAGAACTCAGTTTCTTTTTCACAGCAGTCTTCTGTTGTAACAAATGCAGCAGCCTGTTATGTCTATGTGGGTGCATGTATGTGCATGCTCAGTTGTTCCAAATATTTGCAACCCCATGGACTGAAGCACACCAGGCTTCCTTGTCCTTCGCTATGTCTCTGAGTTTGCTCACACTCATGTCCATTGAGTCAGTGATGCTATCCGACTATCTCACCCTCTGTTGCCCCCTTCTCTTCCTGCCCTCAATCTTTTCCAGCCTCAGGGTCTCTTCCAATGAGTTGGCTCTTCTCATTAGGTGGCAAAAGTCTTGGAACTTAATCTTTAGCATCAGTCCTTCCAATAGATATTCAGGGTTGATTTCCCTTAGGATTGACTGATTTGATCTCCTTGTAGTCCAAGAGACCCTCCAGAGTCTTCTCTAGCACTACAGTTCAAAAACAATTCTTTGGCTCTCAGCTTTCTTTATGGTCCAACTCTCACATCTGTGCATGGCTACTGGAAAAACCATAGCTTTGACTATACGGACCTTTGTCAACAGACAGAGTGGTATCTCTGTTTTTTAATACACTGTCTGGGTGCTAGTGGTAAAGAACCTACCTGCCAATGTAGGAGACATAAGAGACACAGGTTCAATTCCTGAGTCAGGAATATCCTTGGGTCAGGAGGAGAGCATGGAAACCCACTCCAGTATTCCAGCCTATAAAATCCCATGGACAGAAAAGCCTGGCAAATTACAGTCCATAGGGTCAAACAGAGTCGGCTGTGACTGAAGAGACTTAGCCCACAGGTTTGTTATAGCTTTCCTTCCAAGGAGCAAGTGTCTTTTAATTTCATGCGTGCAGTCCCCATCGGTAGTGATTTTAGAGTCCAAGAAAATAAAATCTGCCACTGCTTCCACTTTTCCCCCTTCTATTTGTCATGAAGTGATGGGACTGGATATCATGATCTTAATTTTTTTTTAACATTAAGTTTCAATTGTTACTTATTAACAATAAAAATTTGATAACACTATATAATCCATGATTAAATTCTAAATTCAAATACTAAAGATTAATTAGAATATTTACTGTCAAAATAAGATACTCCTGATAAAATTTTATGAGACTGAATTTACATATATAATAATTGCATTACTTTAAATGTTTTTATTTTTAAGGCCTGAGTAAAAGAATGAATAAACTTTTAATACCCAAAATTCAACTTTTAATTCTTAAAAGGAACCAAACAATTCTAACGGAGTCAGGAAGAATACCATGGTTATGATAAAATAACTTAACAATACAGGAAACAGAAAAAGAATTAACAAGTAAATCTGTGAGTTGATTCTTTGGGTAAGTTCAGTTCAGTTCAGTTCAATTCAGTCGCTCAGTCGTGTCCAACTCTTTGGGTAAAGAAAACATAAAATACATAATTCTAAACAGATGAAATACATGATTCAAGGAAAAAAGTATGATAAAAAAGTAATATAAATATGAAACAATGGATGAAAAATAGGAAGGAAGGGAAGAAGAAAGAAAGGAAGGAGGGGAGAGAGGAAAGGAGGGTAGACCGATTGATGGAAGCAAATGCAATAGCAAATGTGGAGATAATTTTTATAAATAAAAGTCAACATTTGTCACTGAATAAAACTCATAGAAAATCAGAAATAGGATATTTCCTAGGCATGTTTAAGAACACTATCTCAGGCCATTAGTTAACATTATATTTTAATGTAAAATAACATAGGAATTATCTTAGAGTCATGAGACATTATAGGTTTTAAAAGAGGAAAGTTTACAAAGATAGAACATGGTATGGTCTTGATTTTTATATTATGTATATTTTTACATATTATATATATATATGTATATATTTATTACATCAAAATATTAACAAAGAATTAAAGCTATAACTAGCTGTTATTTTTCACTTAATACATTGTAAAATAGGTAACCTCCTGTGCATTGTGTGTGTGTGTTCAGTCACTATATCCAACTCTTTGCAATACCATGGGCTGCAGCATGCCAGCCTTCCCTATCCTTCATTATCTCCCAGAGTTTCTCAGACTTCTGCCCATTGAGTCAGTGATACTATCCAACCAGCTCATCCTCTGTCACCCCCTTCTCCTCCTGCCTTCAATCTTTGCCAGCATTAGGGTCTTTTCCAATGAGTCAGCTCTTTGCATCAGGTGGTGAAAGTATTGGAGTTTCATCTCCAGCATTAGTCCTTCCAATGAATATTAAGAGTTGATTTCCTTTAGGATTGACTAGTTTGATCTCCTTGCAGTTCATGAGACTCCCTGGTAAAGTCCTAATGACTATCAATCAGGAGAATGGGTGGGATGGGGCAGTAACTCTCACACAATGCTAGGAATGTAGCTGAGTTCCTATTTGGAACATAATCCAGCAATAGGTATTTCAGTTCAGTCTCTCAGTCATGTCCAGCTCTTTGTGACCCCATGAAGTGCAGCACACCAGGCCTCCCTGTCTATCACCAGCTCCCAGAGTTCACCCAAACCCATGTCCATTGAGTCGTTGATGCCATCCAACCATCTCATTCCCTGTCGTCCCCTTCTCCTTCTGCCCTCAATCTTGCCAGCAGCAGGGTCTTTTCAAATGAGTCAGCTCTTTGCATCAGGTGGCCAAAGTATTAGAGTTTCAGCTTCAACATCAGTCCTTCTTATGATCCTTCAAAGGTGATATATTTTGACCTGTAATCCCACACTAGAAATTTAGCATAATGAAATTAGAAAGATGTCAATTAAATCATATATAAAGATACTTAGTGCAGCATTGTATAAAACCTTCAGTTCAGTTCAGGTGCTCAGTCATGTCTGACTCTTTGCAACCCCATGGACTATAGCATGCCAGGCCTCCCTGTCCATCACCATCTCCCAGAGTTTACTCAAACTCATGTCCATTGAGTCGGTGATTCCATCCAACCATCTTATCCTCTGTTGTCCCCTTCTTCTCCCACCTTGAATCTTCCCCAGCATCAGTGTCTTTTCACACGAGTCAGCTCTTCACATCAGGCGGCCAAAATATTGGAGTTTCAGCTTCAACCTTATGCCATATAAAAATACTCAACAATAGAATTTTTAATCGTGCTAAATCCATGCTATAGAAACATATGATAGTTCTCTAAATCATTTGTCAAATAATACTTAATGATGTGGAAAAGCTCACATGATATAATTTTAAGTGGTAAAAATATACTAAATTACATCCACAATATAATTCACTATATAATGGGATGAGGGAAAGAAGGAATAAAGAAATAAAAATAGGGGCAGCACAGAGCAGAAATGAGGGAGGAAATGAAGGGAAAAGTAAAAACTAGAAAAATGCATTAAAACTTTAGGTAACTAAAGACAATTTTTAATCATCTCTTATTTCTACAGTCATTGGCTATCTGTTTGACAAGCAGGGGAAATAACATTTTTTTTTTTAGTTAGACAATGACTATCATCAGTTTTCATGAAAGTCAGATTAGATACATTTCTAGAACAGTGTCTTTGTTTTTCTAGAAGCCAAAGAAATGAAAGAAACCAAGGAAGAAATAAGATGCTTGGAAAACTAACCAGGATTTTTCCCATTATAAGCTATTAACAACCACTGAAATATTTATTTTGCATGAATAAACATCTTTTCAAGGGTTTTTAAAATGAAAATCTTCTGAAATGACTGGCATGTAAAGCAAAGTTACCCTAAACTTACAAAAGATGAAAGCTGAATTATTTCTTTACTTTAGAGGGACGTATTACTTTATCCTACACCCCAAGTATTCATTCCTTTATTTGTCAATTTATTGGCCAGACATCTAGCCTTCTCTACCTTCTATAGGCTAGAACCTACTGTAAGCTAGTTTGCTGGGTTACAAAGGCAAATAAGTAATGGCTTTTGATTGCAGTCTAGCAAGTTAACATTGCTCTACTCAAGGATAGCTACAAGTTTAGATTAAATATAGAAAGAATAGCTAAATCTTACTAAAATAAGTGTTAATTATTCATTCATTTCCTTAAATAGTCCTTTCAGTTCAGTTCAGTTCAGTTGCTCAGTCATGTCCGACTCTTTGCAACCCCATGAATCGCAGCATGCCAGGCCTCCCCGTCCATCACCAACTCCTGGAGTTCACTCAGATTTACGTCCATCAAGTCGGTGATGCCATCCAGCCATCTCATCCTCGGTTGTCCCCTTCTCCTCCTGCCCCCAATCCCTCCCAGCATCAGAGTCTTTTCCAATGAGTCAACTCTTCCCATGAGGTGGCCAAAGTACTGGAGTTTCAGCTTTAGCATCATTCCTTCCAAAGAAATCCCAGGGCTGATCTCCTTCAGAATGGACTGGTTGGATCTCTTTGCAGTCCAAGGGATTCTCAAGAGTCTTCTCCAACACCACAGGTCAAAAGCATCAATTCTTTGGCACTCAGCTTTCTTCATAGTCCAACTCTCACATCCATACGTGACCACAGGAAAAACCATAGCCTTGACTAGATGGACCTTTGTTGGCAAAGTAATGTTTCTGCTTTTCAATATGCTCTCTAGGTTGGTCATAACTTTTCTTCCAAGGAGTGAGCGTCTTTTAATTTCATGGCTGCAGTCACCATTTGCAGTGATTTTGGAGCCCCCCAAAATAAAGTCTGACACTGTTTCCACTGTTTCCCCATCTATTTCCCATGAAGTGATGGGACGAGATGCCATGATCTTCGTTTTCTGAATGTTGAGCTTTAAGCCAACTTTTTTACTCTCCACTTTCACTTTCATCAAGAGGCTGTTGAGTTCCTCTTCACTTTCTGCCATGAGGGTGCTGTCATCTGCATATATGAGGTTATTGATATTTCTCCCTGCAATCTTGATTCCAGCTTGTGCTTCTTCCAGCCCAGCATTTCTCATGATGTACTCTGCATATAAGTTAAATAAGCAGGGTGACAATATACAGCCTTGACATACTCCTTTCCCTATTTGGAACCAATCTGTTGTTCCATGTCCAGTTCTAACTGTTGCTTCCTGACCTGCATATAGTCCTTACTATGTATCATATTTATAAATGTAAAACTTTATCATTAAAATTAGGCTGTTTTCATAACATCTTATTAATAATAAAAAATTATAATTTGTAGAAGATTTAATATGTTCCTTTGAATAAATTATATCTGTAGTTGAAACTCTGTAATCTCTCCTTAGTGAAAATAGTTTCTTAATCAAATTGAAAGCATAGAAACTAGTAGAGAAGAAATAGCTTTGTACAAACTAGTTTTGCAAACCTAAAAACCATCAATAAGTGGTGCTGTCCTTCGACATCCATTCCCTTCCATTTTCCAGTCACAAGATTCTCAGGTTAGTTCGTGACCATAGTTTCTTGCAGCTAGTATAGTCATGTGACCACATTGTGGCCACAGAATATAAGCAGAACTTATGTTGTGGACACAACTCTCTGGAATGTTCTAAAAGGGTGAGAGCACACCTTCTCCTTCATTTGTACTCCTTCTCTCTAGAATGCAGCAGAATGTAGATGGGCTTACTGGACAGGGAGCAATCGTGTTAAACCACGAGGTGGAAGCTGGGTGTTTTAAGTGGCAGAACATTCAACAGAGAAAGCCTGCATCCCCAATAATTTTGGAGCTAGCATATCAACCCTGCACTGACTACATTTATATGAGGAAGAAGCGTACTGCTATCTTTTTAAATCCACTATTGTTTTGGGTCTTCTTTCACTAATGACCAAATCTCATCTTAACTAATGTAAATAGCAACACCCCAGTCTCACTTCTCTAATTTTGCTGCCACTCTGATGTCATGACTGCTCCTCCCTCAGTGCTAAGAACACTTCTCTCCATGATCACACCCACAGCCCGAGTTAATTACAGCCTTTTAAGTACTATTCAGCTCTTACATTTTTATGAGACTTGGAATAGAAAACCTGCCAAGCATTTTCGGTGGGATGATGGGTAAATCATGTAATGCTACTGTCTTCAGTGTCTTTATCAAATGAATACAGCAACTCTTACCATGACCACAACAATCAAATCCACTTGAAATTTATATAATGATGTTATGGGGTGTTATAACTGACAGCTTTCAGAGAAGTTAAGTAAAATGCTCAAGATTACACAGCCTAGTAGAACAGGAATTCAAACTCAGGTAAGTCTATTTTGAATACTGTGATCTTTCAGTGGAGAAGGAAATGGCCACCCACTCCAGTATTCTTGCCTGGAGAATCCCATGGACAGAGGAGCCTGGTAGACTGCAGTCCATGAGGTTGACTGCAGTCCATGGTTAGTTGCATGACTGAGCAACTAAACAACAAGCAACATAATCTTTCAGATACACGTTATTATCCTTTACCTCTTACCTTGTGAATAGTCACTGAGGAAACCTGTCCAAAACAGTTAGATTACCTGAGCCACAGCAGATGCACATTAAATGTGAATCATCTCCCCTCTGCTCTGTCTTACATGTTGGTAAAATGAGAGCATTTTGCTTTCATTCTCCTGTATATAGAATCTCACATTAGGACAACTCTGTGAAAGAATCAATCTGGATGAATTCCAAATTTAAATAAAAATATCATGGAATATAGTTTTACCCTTGAAAAATCCCAGGCCCGGTAATTTTTCAACAGATTGAAAACATTAAGCTTTTGTATATACATAGGCCCAAATGAGAAGATATACAAAGTTAATCAGAGAGTAACAATTCCTGTCCTCTAAGAATTTATAACCTAAAATATGCCCCATAGATGTGAGCTCCAATACACAAATTCAAACAAACATCAACAGAAGAATAAGAAAGAAACAGTACAACCTTTCAGTCTTCTGTGGAGTTGAACGGTTTTTAACCTACACATACACATTAGTATAATAGTTAAACACGAATCAGAACGCTTGTGAGTGAGATGGTCGCAGAGTTTGTCTAAAAGAAGACATCCTCTCGATTAACTTCACATAGCAGTGTTCCTCTAACAGACACACAACACCAAGAGAATAAACTCTCACATAAAGGTATGCACGGGCATATTTGCACAAGCTAATCTTTATGCAAAATTGTCCTGTAAAAGTGAAGGACTTTTTTAAGACTCGAATAAAGAAAAAGTTGTGAATGATATTTTTAAGTAAAAAAGTATAATATAGAAGCAAAAAGACAAGGGGTTACTTTCAGGTTTTGACATTTAGAAGCAGTCTACCCATAGATCCCAAGGAGAAAGGAGCCTGGAGCTCTACAGTCTAAGAGCTAGACATGACTTAACAACTAAACCACCACCACCACCCGTAGATACTTAAAAATTGGGGAATACATTTAGGATGGAAAATCAGCAATCAAGTTCACAGCATAGGAAACCAACAAGCCAAAAATTTATGTAGCTTTTGCTGTATGATGGTAATGATGCAGCTAGTCAGTACTTCTTCATGGTATTTTTCCTGTTTGAATGAAGTGTTTTCTTGCCTCACTTTTAGAAAGCCTAAGATATACTTCCCTTAAGCAGTGGACCTCTGCACTGGTTAAATCAAACCTGTTCCACCCCTCTCCCACTTCTCATTCTTTTCAATTCCCTTTCTCAGATTCTGAATTTCATTTAGGAAAAACTTCTCACAATAAATTTGTTAGGACAGCTCTGCTCTTCTTCAAAACATAAAAAAAGCACCTTCAACTTGCAGCTTCTGGCCAAATCTACCACCTGTGTACTGAAATGATTTTTTAAAATTCTTCAACATTAAAAAATAAACAATACTTTACCTCCATTCCCACTTATGAACCGTGTCTGTCAGATTAACCTGAAAATTAGAGTTGGAAGGACTCTGCAGTGATTCTGTCTCTGAATATAAAAGCTGAGGGTTTTCATCTTCATCTGATTTATTCCTTCATTCCCTCCATCTATTTCATTCCCAAGGCATTGACTCAATCTTTTCTCCTATTGAAGTCTCTGAAAGAGTGAAATCTATCTTATCCCAACAAAACAATTTCATTCATCATATGGCAGCCACATCGATTAGGAGTTAATAGGTAAAATAAAACACCAAGAATCTTCTCTGTTGACCCATGAGATCTTTCCTGAATATTTCTGGTGCCCTGGGACAGCTTAGTCAAATCATTTCACTATTTATTTGTTTGTTTATCAATCTATTTAACAAATATTTATTGAATGCCCATGAAGTGACCATAATTTGAACTGTATTTGTTTTTATTTGATATTCAGCTGATGTAGACATACACTGATTGAATCTTTAAATCTCTCACTTCCCAGTAAAAATATAATCCCCTTGATTGGGATGAAGGGTCTTACTCTTCTCCTCATTGCCTAGTAGAGAGCCCAAATGGTATTTTCTCAATAGAGTTTGAACATAGAAGTACCCGGTTTAAGCTATATGTTATTTCTTCTTTGGAGTCCTATAACTCAAATCAGTGTGCCCCTTTCTCAGTTAAAATTTTTGAAATTTCTCTGATCTGTTGGCTGTAGTGGGTATAGTTTGCCTCTCTACAAGTCAGAAGAAAATTAAATTTCCATCTTTGGGGATTCACCTACATTTCAGACAATGCCAGATGTGCTGGTTACACATGCCTGCTTTGTGAATACAATGAGCTCAACTTATTTTATTGACTGTACTGAAACAATGACTAATTTTATTCCAGACTCCATGCAGTGCCACAAAACTATAGCTACCATAATGCTATTATAAAAGAACTTTAATTCTTCAGTGTACGACTTGCCAACTAGAAATACATCTTCGGTGGTGTGGGTTAGCTAGAGATTGCTATTGGAAAGGTTTTTTCAATCCTTTAGTCATTTATTTTACATAGGTATATAATTTCATGTGTGCCCCCTAAATATGTGACCATAAAATCAAGAATGTATAATATTTAATTAAAATCCACATGTTATAGGATGTGAAGTGTGATGCTGTTATCTCAGTTGTCTCTAAGTACTCATTAGTGAGAACAAAATGTTAGGTTGTTAAGTGTTCATATTGTCTATGTACCACCAAATATATATGTTGCTGTTGTTTAGTTGCTCCGTTGTCTCCGACTCTTTGCAACCCCATGGACTGGAGTATGCCAGCCTTCCTTGTCCTTCACTATCCCCTGTAGTTTGCTCAGTCTCATGTCCATTGGGTGGTGATGTCATCCAACCATCTCATCTCCTTTTGCCCCCTTCTCCTCTGTCCTTAATCTTTTTCCAGCCTCAGGGTCTTTCTCATGAGTCGGCTGTTTGCATCAGGTAGCCAAAGGGTTGGAGCATCATCTTCAGTATCAGTTCTTCCAATGAATATTCAGGACTGATTTCCTTTAGGGTTGACTGGTTTGATCTCTTTGCTGTCCAAGGGACTCTCAAGAGTCTTCTCCAGCACCACAGTTAGAAATCATTAGTTCTTTGGCACTGAGCCTTCTTTATGGTTCAACTCTCACATCCATACATGACTACTTGAAAAATCATAGCTTTGACCAGAGAGACCTTTGTTGGCAAAGTAGATGTCTCTGCTTTTTAATACACTGTCATCATAGCTTTTCTTCCAAGGAGCAAGCATCTTTTAATTTCATGGCTGCAGTCACTGTCTGCAGTCATTTTGGAGCCCAAGAAAGAAAACATGTCACTGTTTCCAATTCTTTTCCATCTATTTGCCATGAAGTGATGGGACCGAATGACATGATCTAAGTTTTTTGAATGTTAAGTTTTAAGCCACGTTTTTCACTCTCCTCTTTCCCCTTCAAGAGGCTCTATAGTTCCTCTTTGCCTTCTGCCATTAGGGTGGTGTCATCTGCATATCTAAGGTTATTGGCACTCCCAGCAATCTTGATTCTAACTTGTGCTTCATACAGCCTGGAATTTCACATGATGTACAATGCATAGAAGTACACTGCATAAGCAGCGTGACAATATACAGCCTTGAAGTAGTCCTTTCCCTTTTCGAACCAGCTCACTGTTCTATGTCCGGTTCTGACTGTTGCTTCTTGACCTGCATATAGGTTTCTCAGGAGGCAAGTAAGGTGGTCCGGTATTCCCATCTCTTTAAAAATAAATATGCAGGATTGTTTTAAATGGTAGACAAAAACTGATTCTGCCACCATTAGCCTATGACCTACCTCTAGACTACATAAAAGAGAGGTGATAAAGATAGATGAAAATATTTCAGTTAATAGAGGGAATCTCTAAGGAACAAGTTGCTGGGGTATTTAGTGGTTTCCCCTACTTCTCCTAAAGAGGAGAAGAAATGCTTGTCATCAACTTCAGATAAATTTAGGGGGAAGAAAGAGCTTTATGAACCTCCTAAAAAGTTTGCATGGAAACATGAAAAAAAAAAAAAAGCAGCTAGAATGAGAAAAACATCAGCTATACAAGTGATAAACACAAGGAAATCCCTTGAAAGGGGTTGGGCTTGAATCAGTTTAAGTCATTAATTCTAAATGCCAGAGCCGAGTCACCCACCACTGCCCCCTCCAAGTAAACTGCGTAGTCTGGGCCACCAAAAAATGAGCTAAAGGAAGAACTTAGAAGGTAGCAGTTGAAAAATGTATCATTTGCTTCAGGGAACAGAGCAAGAAGTCCCCAGTGATGGTGGATACTCTCAAAGGCCACAAAATTGCCCCAAAAGAAAAAGAGCAAATTTGACCATCTTTTAAATCCAGATATCACTAATACCAGATTACCATCTAAGTAATCAAGTAATGTCTGCTCACTTCTCCCTCTTAAAACCTGATCCCAAAGAGCCAGAGGAAGCACAGTAAATGTAATTTAACCTTAGCTCTCTTGGTATATTTACTTTTGAACTGATTTACCATGCTTTGAGGAAGTCTTAGCAGGATGAGGAAAGTCCTGTGTGAAGAGAAACCAAGCTCTGGCTGAGTTCCCAGACAAAAGCCAACTTCTTGCCAGTCGTGTGAAAGACCTGTCTTGAAAATGGATGTACCAGCTCCCAACTGACTCATCCAAGCTGACATATATGGGAGAGAAATTCACTATCCTCACCTAGCCTTATCCAAATTGCAGATTGATGAAAAACAAATATCACCATTGTGGTTCAAAGTCACTAAGATTTCAAGTAGTTTGTTATATAAGAGGAACTATGATTAAACATAACCACATTATCTACTTTTGCTCACTTGCAGAGACATGTTCACCCCTCCCCCCAAAAAAAGCCTATCACTGTTCATAGATTTCATTACAAAAAAGTCAGTCTTGATGTCATACAAATGTTGAAAATATATTTTCAAAAGGAAAGATTTTTTTTCAAACTGACTATCTACAAATAACCTATAATCTTACCTCTGTATTGTCCTGTCCAAGGAAAGTTAGAGGCACTTCTATATGGAAAATCAAATAACCTTGAGAAAGGTAAATTGTTGGCACAGTTGTTAAGAGTGTCATTGAGAACTGTGTGGAACATAAGTACAAAACCCAACTAACATATTGACCTTGTGTGATGGGTACCACCACAGCTTTTAAAATTATGATGTAGTCTTTTATTAATGAACTTGGCAATATTAAAAAAAAATTGCTGCTATTCTGTCAGCAATGTACATTCCTTGCATTATTAATCTCTCTAACCCCTTCATGTCTTTACTATCTAACTATAAAAACAGTTGAACAAATAATAGAAACCCATAAAATCTTTCATTGCAGAATCTAATAAGAATGCTACATGAGGTCCAAGACAAGAATAAAAATATTTTCTTATATTCCAAGGAAAACAGCATTCAGTTTAAAGCCAGTTTATAATGGGATGATTTTATAGGGCTTTGTTTTTTACTTCAACTTGGCCTTCTCAAGAGCTTGTGAAGGTTACAATGCTTATTCACAAGGGACTCTTCATTATAAATGGGGAGATATGTCAGAACCAACAAAGCAAACTGAAAATTATTAGGCATTATATTCAGCCACGTAGTTATAATGCACAGCTCTCAAAAATGTTGAGGATGGATGGTGTATTCACATGAATTGATTAAATAAATCATTTACTAGCTGAACTCTGATTTCACAGTATACTTATGTCTTTCAACTTAAAGTTTCTTAACTTTATGAAAACCTTCAAAAGGAACACCTAACCAGAAGCAATTGTCAAATTCATTTAAAATTATTTATTCAACTTTTACCAGATCTATTATTTCTCAATCCAGTATGTTTACTGTTCTATACCTCTAGTCACAGATACATACTGCAAAATTTCTAAATAAGGCTGATTAACTTTAAAAGGAAGCCAAAACCAGACTGAGTCAAACCTTTGTGTTGCTTTATTTTGCAAATTCACATCATTATCAGTTTTCTACAAATGAGTCCTTCTTATAATTATACATCCATGAAAATAGACTGAACTGGGAAAACAGGAAGAACTCTCCAACAGCCGTCATTGGGTAAACCCACAAGTCACCAACAGGAGCTAATTCTACACAACAAAAATTTTAATATTTGCACTTAAAATTTGTTTTTCTTAACCCCATGGACTGTAGCCTTCCAGGCTACTTTGTCCATGGGATTTCCCAAGCAAGAATACTGGAGTGGGATGCCATTTCCTCCTTCAGGGGAATCTCCCCCACCCAGGGACTGAACGCACATCTCCTGTGTCTCCTGCATTGCCAGCAGATTTTTTTACCTGCTGAGTCATCAGGAAAGCCCCTTTTATGTAGTGCTTCTCCCAAAAGAAGGTATAGTTTTTAAAATTCACTTTAAAAAATTATACCTATGTTAATTATATCACCCAGATTCACAAAGTAAAATCAAGGAATCCAGAGTTCACAAACTGATAAGTTACAAAGCACATCCGTTGCTTATCCAGAGGATGTTGAGGAAGAAATAGGTATCGCCTGTCCATGAGTATCATAGCACAAATCTAACCCCTATATACTTTCATCTGTCATAAGGCAAATCCAAGTTTTGATTCTGAAAGACACAGAAAGATTCCATGGAGTTGTGTCTAGGAAAAAAAAAAAAACAAAAAACAGTTTTACTCATCCATTTAAAAGTATTATTCCTTGTTTATCTGCCTTGTCATAGACTATTCAGACTTGTCATAGACTATAGACTTCTCCAAGGAGAAGCCAGAACAAGAAAGACAAGACCTCTGCTCTTCTTAACCTAAGGTAAGGAAAAGAAGTGTGTCTGGAAAAGGACCTGTATTTGATCTTTCATCCTCTGAAGCAGGTCATGTAGTTATTTCTAATCCTAGTTTACCCATTAGGCATCTAAAACTCTGGGAAGAAGAACCACTTGTTCTCCAACTCTATTATAACTCAGAATAACTTTTATTTGAATAAAATTAATCAGTTTTATTGTATATGTCCTCTAAGTTGCCAAGTTTAAAACCAGATGATGTGTAAATGTACTTACTATGAAAGAACCCATAGAATTTAAGATCTAGATAGAAATTTACTTACAGAATATTTTTATTACTTTACAGATGAGGAAACTGAGGGCTAAGAATGTGATAAAACTATACAGCTACTTGCAAGTAAAATATGAGAAGTAAGATCTCCTGAATATATTAGTGCTTTTTCCAGAAATCTATATTATACCCCTAAGTTTTAACACTTTCATCAATACTAGGATATTTTCTAAGATGACAAGTCATCATTTGTGTCCTCTCTGGAGAATACTGCTTTTCATAAAGTCTAAAATAGCCTCGCATCTCCTTTGAAAATAAAATTAATTCATAAAATGGAAGTAATTAGTTTCTTTAGGTAAAAGAGAACACCAATGACAAAATCATTTCACTTGCACTGGGAGAAAGAAAATATTACTCAAGTTGCAATTACCTGTGAAGAACAGTGATTCCCTAGCCAGCACTTTTGGGGAAATTGATTGCTTCTTTATGCCCTTTGTTTATTCATTTTCTTAGACTTAATGGCTGACAAGTGACCATTTCATTATTATAAAATACCTCTTCTCTTTTCCAGAGTTGATTCCACTCTTCTTTTGTTCTTAACAGTAGCAACAGTGTGCAGACAATTTATTTCAAGTACTTAGATGTACAATGCCTTAATCTTCAAGTCCAAAGTGGCTTTAGGTTGGTTTCCTCACAGCGTTGCAGTTTCTCAAACATTTTGCTGTTTGTAAGAGATCATGTACCTTTGTTGAAATGCACATCACATCTATTTGTCTTGTTTTCTCCCAGTGGTAGATAAAGAACACATTTGTCTTCACGATCAAGAAAAGGAGAGAAGAGTCATGATAATGTACACTTTTTATCTATGGACCAAGGAACTTTCACCTACATAATATTTTGGTCTGGGGAAGATTCCTGTTACTAAGTCTTCCTTTTGCCTGGACCTAGGTCAACCTATACAAATATCAATTTACCTACTTGTGTAGAATGGAAGCTACTCAATAATTTTTTAAATGACATAGTACTTAAGATCATAGATGTTGAAATAAGAAAACCTGACTTTGAATATCAGCCTACAAAACTTTGTGCAAAATACTTTACTTTTTGCATCTCACTTACTTATCTTTAAAAATCTAGATATTAGGTGCTACTGTTTCATAGGCTTATTGTGGTAATGAAAATAATTCAAGTAGAGATTAAATTATATTTAGTTTTGGACTTAGAACACTTCATGTTTCACAGAAAGGACAAAAAGCAAGTTAGCTATTACTATTGGTTCTTACGTTGTCATTTGATTTCAGTTCAGTTCAGTCGCTCAGTCATGTCCGACTCTTTGTGACCCCATGAATCGCAGCACGCCAGACCTCCCTGTCTATCACCATCTCCCGGAGTTCACTCAGACTCACGTCCATCGAGTCCGTGATGCCATCCAGCCATCTCATCCTGGGTCGTCCCCTTCTCCTCCTGCCCCCAATCCCTCCCAGCATCAGAGTCTTTTCCAATGAGTCAACTCTTCCCATGAGGTGGCCAAAGTACTGGAGTTTCAGCTTTAGCATCATTCCTTCCAAAGAAATCCCAGGGCTGATCTCCTTCAGAATGGACTGGTTGGATCTCCTTGCAGTCCAAGGGACTCTCAAGAGTCTTCTCCAATACCACAGTTCAAAAGCATCAAGTCTTCAGCGCTCAGCTTTCTTCGTAGTCCAACTCTCACATCCATACATGACCACAGGAAAACCACAGCCTTGACTAGATGGACTTTAGTCGGCAAAGTAATGTCTCTGCTTTTGAATATGCTATCCAGGTTGGTCATAACTTTTCTTCCAAGGAGTAAGCGTCTTTTAATTTATGGCTGCAGTAACCATCTGCAGTGATTTTGGAGCCCCCCAAAATAAAATCTGGCACTGTTTCCACTGTTTCCCCATCTATTTCCCTTGAAGTGATGGACCGAATGCCATGATCTTCGTTTTCTGAATGTTGAGCTTTAAGCCAACTTTTTCCACTCTCCTCTTTCACTTTCATCAAGAGGCTTTTTAGCTCCTCTTCACTTTCTGCCATAAGGGTGGTGTCATCTGCATATCTGAGATTATTGGTATTTCTCCCGGCAATCTTAATTCCAGTTTGTGTTTCTTCCAGTCCAGCGTTTCTCATGATGTGCTCTGCAGGGTGACATTATACAGCCTTCACGTACTCCTTTTCCTATTTGGAACCAGTCTGTTGTTCCATGTCCAGTTCTAGCTGTTGCTTCCTGACCTGCATACAGATTTCTCAAGAGGCAGGTTAGGTGGTCTGGTATTCCCATCTCTTTCAGAATTCTCCACAGTTTCTTGTGATCCACCCATCAAAGTCTTTGGCATAGTCAATAAAGCAGAAATAGATGTTTTTCTGGAACTCTCTTGCTTTTTCCATGATCCAGTGGATGTTGGCAATTTGATCTCTGGTTCCTCTGCCTTTTCTAAAACCAGCTTGAACATCAGGGAGTTCACGGTTCACGTTTTGCTGAAGCCTGGCTTGGAGAATTTTGAGCATTCCTTTACTAGCATGTGAGATGAGTGCAATTGTGCGGTAGTTTGAGCATTCTTTTGCATTGCCTTTCTTTGGAATTGGAATGAAAATTGACCTTTTCCAGTCCTGTGGCCACTGCTGAGTTTTTCAAATGTGCTGGCATATTGAATGCAGCACTTTCACAGCATCATCTTTCAGGATTTGAAACAGCTCCACTGGAATTCCATCACCTCCACTAGCTTTGTTCATAGTGATGCTTTCTAAGACCCACTTGACTTCACATTCCAAGATGTCTGGCTCTAGATTAGTGATCACATCATCATGATTATCTGAGTCGTGAAGATCTTTTTTGTACAGTTCTTCTGTGTATTCTTGCCACCTCTTCTTAATATCTTCTGCTTCTTTTAGGTCCAGACCATTTCTGTCCTTTATCGAGCCCAGCCCATTTTTGCATGAAATGTTCCCTTGGTATCTCTCATTTTCTTGATGAGATCTCTAGTCTTTCCCATTCTGTTGTTTTCCTCTATTTCTTGGCATTGATCGCTGAAGAAGGCTTTCTTATCTCTTCTTGCTATTCTTTGGAACTCTGCATTCAGATGCTTATATCTTTCCTTTTCTCCTTTGTTTTTCACCTCTCTTCTTTTCACAGCTATTTGTAAGGCCTCCCCAGACAGCCATTTTGCTTTTTTGCATTTCTTTTCCATGGGGGTGGTCCTGGTCCCTGTCTCCTGTACAGAGTCATGAACCTCATTCTGTAGTTCATCAGGCACTCTATCTATCAGATCTAGGCCCTTAAATCTATTTCTCACTTCCATTGTATAATCATAAGGGATTTGATTTAGGTCATAACTGAATGGTCTAGCGGTTTTCCCTATTTTCTTCAATTTGAGTCTGAATTTGGCAATAAGGAGTTCATGATCTGAGCCACAGTCAGCTCCTGGTCTTGTTTTTTGTTGACTGTATAGAGCTTCTCCATCTTTGGCTACAAAGAATATACTCAATCTGATTTCGGTGTTGACCATCTGGTGACGTCCTTGTGTAGAGTCCATGTGTTGATGGAAGAGGGTGTTTTCATCTGAAAAGCACTGATATTCACAGACTTTCTTTCACCCACCCATGATTATATGCCTTGTCCTCAACTTTGCTTAACAGTTTTACAACTTCCAGGACCATCAACCCTCTTTAAGCTATATGTAAAGTGAATAATATCCTACAAATAAAGAGAACTGTTTGTTGTTGACTGACAAACTCTTTTGTTGTTGAACAGACAACTCTGTATTACTCACTCCCCATGATTTAGAAAGAAGTATAGCATTCACACTATCAAAGCAGCATGATGAAACTCAGGAAGGACAGTATAATAGCAACAGCAAATAGTGTATCTGGTCTTTACCACATGATGAGTGCTAGTTTCATCATTGTGAACACTAGAGTCATTATCCTGCTATGAGGCTAGTAGTAAGAGCACTCACATTGTACAGACAAAGAGTGAGAAGCAAAGCATCTTACCCAGGATCACAATGTTGAAAATTTAGAGAACCAGGATCTGAACCTAGGTATCTTATATTCATATTTTAGTTGTTTGTCTCTATTATACAGTCTTTCATCATTAAAATAAAGCCAAAAATATTTGGATTCAAAAGAATAGTCATGAATATAGAATACATGAGTTTTTTTATATACCTCAAAGATTTTCATTTTTAATATTCTTAGTGAGGAGAGTTATTCATAGCATATTTTTTGAGCTCCTACTATGTGCAGGAATTGTTCTAAGAACTGAAAATAAAACATTTAAGAAAAAGTCCATTCCCTCATAGAGCTGACATGCTACTGGGGAAAAACAGATATAAATCCAGTAAAAAATATAGAAATTTTTTAAAAGTTTAAGAAGTTAGAAAGTGAATAGAGATGGTAGTCTAGAATAGTAAAAGAGACCTCTTTAATTATAGATAACTCTAGAGAAAAAGTAGACACAGTATGAAAAACACTCCCATTTATATTGATACTTTACCCTTCCTTATCCAGATGACCAGAATTCAAATTTTTCCCCAAGTAAGCCTGAGGATAAAAGAATCACCAGTAAATAAATCAACTAGACTTAGACCATCCAGCTATTCTATTAATATAGGAGTAACCAGGTAGAAAAATACAGGTGATTCATCAACTAAAATGATAACATTTATAAGATACCAGTAGACACTGAAGGAGTTGTTCACTTAGTAAATTCAATAAGGAAATGACAGGAGGTGAGAAAAAAAATGCAAGGATAGTGGATAGATTAGGTCAAAGAGAAAAGACATCAGAAAGAGAAACAGAGAAAACTGATACGGAAAATTTGGAACAACTCTAAAGAACCTGGTTCTTCCCGCTGGCACTAGTGGTAAAGAACCTGCCTGCCAATGCAGAGACATAAGAGACGCTGGTTCAATCCTGGTTCAGGAAGATCCCCTGGAGAAGTGCTCCCTGAAGAAGTGGCAACCCACCCCAGTATTCTCGCCTGGAGAATCCCATGTAAAGAGGAGCTTGCAGGTCTACAGTCCATGGGGTCTCAAAGCATATGACATGACTGAAGCAACTTAGCATGCACAGATGCACTCAAGAACCTGGGAAAGGCTATTGACAAATTATATATATACACCTGTGGCTCTTTCAGTGTAAATCAAGCTCCCTGGAAGCTCCCAAAACACTTTCAGAAAGTCTCTAGGGTCAAAACTATTTTCATATTAATACTAAGATATTATTTGTCTTTTTCACTCTCATTTTTCTCCCACAAGTGCACAGATTCATTGATATGGTTTCAGATTCTACATTGTAACTAACCTTTAGACTACCTATTGTAGTTATTGTTATAGATTTCTTTCTCTCTCCAGACTTGTGCCTTGAAAGAGTAGAGCCCACACATAAGAAGTCCAGTTAACTGGAAAATGTCATGCTGGAGACACAATTTAGAGAGATTGCCTAAAAATATTAATAGAGCCATCTGTTCTTTATTCCAATTGCTCAAATCCTCTCACATCCACCTCTAGACATGAGAGAACTAGCCTTCAGGTGACCAAGCCCCTGTTCTTAAAGCCACCCCAGCCTTGTCCAACTTGAAGATTTATAAGCAAAATACATATTGCCTTTGTTTTAAGACACTAACATTCAGAATAATTTGCTATTTAGTCATAGTGAGTGGAATAAACTCTCATTGGGGAGCAGCGGATTTGTCTTAGGGAAAGGTGGGATTAACAACAACTACAATAGGTAGTAAATGATTGTCCACTTCCTCCACAATCATATCCCCACTGGGGACCACAAAGGGAGGAATGTCAGCTCAGAGACCAGATGAAGAAACCAAATGAAGTATATTCCACATCTTTCCCATCTCCAGAAGATCACTGGAAATGTACTATGCAAAATAAATCAAAGGATACCCATCAAATTGGGTTGCAGAATTAATGAAGATAATTTGATGGAAAAAAAAAAGGGAAAAAGGCAACTATTAAAAGAATAATTATTTTAAGGACTCACTTTCACAAAATGTTATCAGTTATATATAACTTTATATATTATTATTTTATATATAATATAAATAGCCAATCCTATTAGAAAGGTACTATTACTATTGCTATTTTGCTGATAATATAATGTTTGGAGTGATTATTTGATCCTTTTTACTAAACATTTGCTAAACCCCGTGGCAGACTGAATTTTCTAAAAATGGTCCCGCATGTTACTCTAGAATTTTGACACTGTTTTGAGAAAACAGATGATGCTCAGGGATGTTTAGCAGTTTGCTTAAAGTTACAAAGCTACAGACCCAACTCAGGCCCGTCAGATTCCCAGACTAATAGAAAGCTGATTTATTCCATTTGGAATTCTGGATTCTTCTAGTATATCAAGATAAATGCATTTCTCCTTGCCCTCAGTATCATAGTGCTACTAGACGTTTTCACGCTCTAGCCTGAGATGCAAGGAGAGAAAAATATGGCAAACTGTAAAGGTAAGATTTCCATTTTCCTCCCAGGAGGGAACTGTCTTTGTAGCACCGTGTGAAACACTGGCTAATGGCAGGTGGAATTAGGGACAATGTGGAATGAAGAGAACGTTAACAATTCACTACAAATGATTTTTCAATTGAAGAGGAAAAAGGAAATGTGCCAGAAGGCTGTGGGTCAGGGGTCAACACCTGCTTCTCCCTCTCTGTGTCCACAGATTCTGACATCTTATCTGCTGGGAAATCATATGCACTGAGATGCCAGCCAAGGCAGGGAGCACCAGAGCCTTTCTGCCAGCAACTGCCAGGTCTTAGCCTCCTGAATGCCACTCAATGGCATCGTGTTTCTTGAAATGACTCACATGACCCTTTACACTGCGGCAAAATAAAGGCTAAGTGTGCTTTCACTTGGGAAGCAGATGCCTTGCTGCCTCACTGGTGCGTATCATACATGACATGTATTGCTTCATTGCTAATGCGCATTCACAGGAGTCCTCGGGTATGGAGGAGAGAAACGTCCTTTTGTAAAATGCTTAACTATTCAGCCGAGATTGAGTACTAACTTTGTCTAGGAGCTGTCGGTTACTGGTGAAAACTAACTGAAGTTTCAGTACAGAGTGGGTGATTTCCTTTTATCCAAATTCCTAAACAACAAGCTTTCTTACTGCCTCCACAGGCCTACAAAAGAGAATTTTCTAGTCCTTAGTTCATTGATAGGAAGTCCTTCTTAATTCCAGTCTTGTATCTCTCAAGGGCTTGTGGCTTGTACTAATCTTCCTGAATAAAAATTAAAACAGAAGGCCATAAACTTTTTTATATCTAGTTTCTATAAAGTGAAACTGTTAGTTGCTCTGTCCCGTGCTACTCTTTGTGACCCCATGGACTGTAGCCTGCCAGGCTCCTCTGCCCTTGGGATTCTCCAGGCAAGAATACCAAGAATACTGGAGTGGGTAACCATTCCCTTCTCCAGGAGATCTTCCAGACCCAAGGACCAAATCCAGGGTCATGCGCTGCATTGCCAAGTAGATTCTTTACCATCTGAGAAACCAGGGAAGCCCATCTATCTCCTATATTCCTGCGAATTGTTAAGCTTCAGCCCCTCTTATTCTGAGGAAACTATTTCTTACTACTGTAGAATTCTCATTTTTATTTTAGCTTAGCTAAGTTATTTTAAATTTTTTTTGATTATTTAATAATTTCATTATTATTTAAATAATTTTAGTAAGCATTTGGAAAGGGACTTTATATTGATATACTAGCTCAAGCTGCCTCAGAAGTAAGGTAACATAGAAACTCTGTACTTTTCTTGCAAGCTTTTTATAAATCTAAAATTATTTCAAAGCTAAAAGTTTAAAACATTTGCATTTTCTTTCATCTGAATTTCACATATTTTTTAAAAAGGCATAGGATTTGATATCATGTAGTCTCAAGCCTGGTTATGAATCTTATTTGTTATGTTAATTTGTGTAAGTCACTTAACCTCATTGAACTCTAACTTTCTCCTTTGAATTGGCAACCTATTTCCATGGGCCTATCACAAGTGGAAAATTAGACAGCATATAATAGACTCAACATATATTATTTCTTCCATCTCCAACTTCTATTCACAAGATTGATAAATTGAAAATCACTACATTCATTTGATGTTTACCCAATACACTCTCTTATTATCCATCTTGTTTGTTAAGCTTAGACACACTAAAAATCTAAAGCTAATTCTCATAAGTTAAGGTATATGTGGTAAGTATTAGCACAACTACAAAAGAAATAACCCAAAATATATAATAAAACAATTTAACAAAAATGTCACATAAGAAAATTATTAATGTGAAAGAAAGAACAATGAGACAAAAGATATGAGACATACAGAAAGCAAAAAGTAAAGTAACAGATATAAAGTCATCTCTATCAATAGTAACACAAAAAAAGTGGATTATACAATCCATTGTGAAGGCAAAGACTGTCAGGTTGAAATAAAAACAATTAAATTATATTCTGTATACAGGAAATACAGTTTAGATTCAAAGATACAAATAGAATGAAAGTAAAATGATGAAAAAGACATAACATGCCAACAACAACTATAAGAATTTGGAGTGATTATACTGATAGCAGACACAATAGACTTTAAAACAAAATGCTACTAGAGATTCTTAAAAATTATGATAAAGAGTCATTCTATCAGGAATATATAAAATTATAAACGTATTCATCTGATAGCAGAGCACCAAATTACTGAAGCAAAAAGTGATAAAAGTGAAGGAAGAAACAGACAATTCAAAAATGATAAGTGTACATGCAAAACCCCTCTTTCAATAATGCATAAAATAACTAGGCAGAAGATCAACAAGAAAACGTAAAAATTGGACAAGACTATAAGCCAACTAGACCTAACAGATATTTCTAAAACACTCTGCCAACAGCAGAGCATATATTCTTATCCAGTAACATGGAAAATTCTTCAGGATAGACTATTTAGTAGGGCATAAAACACACATCAGTAAATTTTAAAGTTTTAAAATGATTCTAAGTATGTTCCCCCACTACAATGGAATGCAATTAGAAATCAGTAAAATAAAATAAAATTAGAAATTCAAAATTACCCAGAAATTAAACAACATACTCCTAAATAACCAATGGATCAAAGAAAAAGTAAAGGGGGAAATCGTAAAATATTTTGAAATGATTAGGAACATGCCAAAGCTTGTATAATGCCATGCTTAGAGGAAAATCTGTGGCTTTAAATGCAAAGAAAAAATAATTCAAAACAGTAAAGTTAAAGTTGCTCAGTCATGTCCAACTCTCTGCAAACCCATGGAATTCTGCAGACCAGAATATTGGAGTGGGTAGCCTATCCCTGGGTTGGGAAGATCCCCTGGAGAACGGAACAGCTACCCACTCCAGTATTCTGGCCTGGAGAAATCCACAGACTATAGGCAGACACAACTGAGTGACTTTCAAATCAATCAGTTCAGTTCAGTCGCTCAGCCGTGTCCGACTCTCTGCAACCCCATGAATCGCAGCACACCACGCCTCCCTGTCTATCACCATCTCCCCGAGTTCACTCAGACTCACATCCATCGAGTCCGTGATGCCATCCAGCCATCTCATCCTCGGTTGTCCCCTTCTCCTCCTGCCCCCAATCCCTCCCAGCATCTGAGTCTTTTCCAATGAGTCAACTCTTCGCATGAGGTGGCCAAAGTACTGGAGTTTCAGCTTTAGCATCATTCCTTCCAAAGAAATCCCAGGGCTGATCTCCTTCAGAATGGACTGGTTGGATCTCCTTGCAGTCCAAGGGACTCTCAAGAGTCTTCTCCAACACCACAGTTCGAGAGCATCAGTTCTTCGGTGCTCAGCCTTCTTCACAGCCCAACTCTCACATCCATACATGACCACAGGAAAAACCATAGCCTTGACTAGACGGGCCTTAGTTGGCAATTATGTCTCTGCTTTTGAATATACTATCTAGGTTGGTCATAACTTTTCTTACAAGGAGTAAGCGTCTTATCAATAACCTAACCTTAAACCCAAGGCACTGGAAAAAAAGAGCAAACTATGCCTAAACCAAGTAGAACAAAGGAAATAATAAAAATGAGAGTGAAAATTAATGAAATAGAGAACAGAAAAACAACAAGGAAAAAGGAAGCACTGAAACCCAAACTTGGTTTTTTGTGTTTTTTTTTTTAATTTTAATTTTTACTTTATTTTACTTTACAATACTGTATTGGTTTTGCCATACATTGACATGAATCTACCACGGGTGTACATGCGTTCCCAAACATGAACCCCCCTCCCACCTCCCTCCCCATAACATCTCTCTGGGTCACCACCGTGCACCAGCCCCAAGCATGCTGTATCCTGCATTGGACATAGACTGGCGATTCGATTCTTACATGATAGTATACATGTTTCAATGTCATTCTCCCAAATCATCCCACCCTCTTCCTCTCCCTCTGAGTCCAAAAGTCCGTTATACACATCTGTGTCTTTTTTGCTGTCTTGCATACAGGGTCGTCATTGCCATCTTTCTAAATTCCATATATATGTGTTAGCATACTATATTGGTGTTTTTCTTTCTGGCTTACTTCACTCTGTATAATCAGCTCCAGTTTCATCCATCTCATCAGAACTGATTCAGATGTATTCTTTTTAATGGCTAATACTCCATTGCGTATATGTACCACAGCTTTCTTATCCATTCATCTGCTGATGGACATCTAGGTTGTTTCCATGTCCTGGCTATTATAAACAGTGCTGCGATGAACATTGGGGTACATATGTCTCTTTCAATTCTGGTTTCCTCGGTGTGTATGCCCAGAAGTGGATTGCTGGGTCATAAGGAAAGTTCAGCAAAACTGACAAAGATTTAGCTGGAGTGGGTAGCCTATCCCTCCTCCAGTGGATCTTCCCAACCCAGGAATTGAACCTGGGTCTCCTGTATTGCAGGCAGATTCTTTACCAGCTGAGCAAGCAGGGAAGCCCAAGAATTTACCTAGATTGACCGAAATAGAAATAAGAGAAAAGTTATGTTACAGATATTAAAAGAATTACTATAAACAATCGTATGTCAATAAATTAGATAATATTTAATGGACACATTTCTGAAAAGAAACAAATCATCAAAACTGACTCAGCAAAGAAAGTAAACTGACTCAGCAAACAAGTAAAGAAATTAAATTAGTAAGTTTAAAAAGTCCAGTACAGAAGAACTCATGTTCATTTGGCTTCACTGCTGGATTCTACCAGTTAAGAATTAATATAATTGCTCACAAACTCTTCCAAAAAGTAGAAGAAGAAACATATTATAACTCGTTCTATGAGACCATCATTACAATGATACTAAAACCATACAAAGACACTGGGGGAAAAAAAGGAAAACTACAGACCAATATCTCTGATGAATATGGATACAAAAAACCCTCAACAAAACACTAGCAGATTGAATCTAGCAAAACACAGAAAGAATTATACAATATAGACAAGTGGGATCTATCCTAGATGTAGAAGACTGGTTTAACATTCATAATGTAGTACCCATACCAATAGAATAAAAAGGAAATAAAAAACCATAGTCATCTCTAAATGCAGGAAAAGGACTGGATAATATCCAACACACTTTCATAATATAAACCCTCTACAAACTAAGAATAGAAGGGAACTTCCTCAACCTGATCAAAGGGAACTGAAAACCCACAGTAAACATTATATTTAATGGTGAAAGACTGGCTATTTTCTCTCTTATTATCAGAAATAAGGATATCCATTCTTACCACTTCTACTCAAAATTTGTTCTAGCCAGAAGTTAATCAAGAAAGAATAAATAAAAAGCACTGACATTAGAATGGAAGATGTATAACTATCTCCATTTGTAGATGACATAATCTTACACACAGAAAAATTTCCCTAAATAATTCTCTTTAAAAAATCTGTTAGAACAAGTTCAGCAACATTACAGGTATATGAATGTACAAAAATCAATTGTATTTTTACATCTTAATGAGTAATTCAAAAATTAAGAAAATTTTCATTTACAATATCATGAAAAAATAACATTATTAAGAAAAGAAGTACATAATTCAGACTCTGAAACCCAAAATTATTGTTGAGAGAAATTAAGGGCCATCTAAATGAATGGAAAAACATCCCACATCATGGATCACAAACCTTAATATTGCTAACATAGCAACAATCCTTGAATTAATTTACAGATTCAATGCAATCCCTATTGGAATCTAGCTGACTTCTTTGTAGAAATTAACAGTTAATTATAAAATTTATATGAAATTGCAAGGAACCAGGAATAGCCAAAAGTTTCTACAAAAAGAACAAAATATGAATGACTGATACTTCTTACTTTCAAAATTTATTACAAATCGATGATAATCATGCCAGTGTGGGTCTGGCACAAAGATAGACATATAAATTAATAGAATAGAACTGAGAGTCCAGAAGTAAATCCCATTTGTATATGTTCAACTGAATTTTGACAAGGGTGCTAAGTCTGTAGTTGAAACATCTTTTCAAGTAAACAGTGCTGGGATAACTAACTATATATTATATATAGCCACAGTTTTACATTTTTTCCATTTATTTGACTGTTGGTTTAAAAATAAAATAATAGAAGATTTATCAATATTATGTCAGGAGTAGGAGATATAGAAGATGCAGGTTCATCCCTGGGTTGGGAAGATCCCCCTGGAGGAAAGCATGGTAACCCACCCCAGTATTCTTGCCTGGAGAATCCCATGGACAAGGAAGCCCGGCAGGCCACCATCATAGCATTGCATAAGGTTGGACACGACAAGCGACTGAGCACGCACGCTGAATTTCCTGTAAAGGGACAGTTAGTAGATAACTCAGGCTTCGTGGGCTATGTGATCTTGTTTTAAGTTCATTTCTCCCATTAATACTATGGGAGCAGGCATAGACAATACAGATATATAAATGATCATGGCCATGTTCTGATAAAGCTTTGTTTATAAACACAGGCTGTGAATTAGATCTGCTCATGTGTCAAAATTTGTTTATCCCTGTATTATATTTTTACCATCTGAGCCACTGTATGATATTTCAATACTTTATAAGCAATTAAATAAATTTTTTAATGATGGATCAAGACCTCCTAACTTTTTAATCTTTCAAGTCAATATTTCTAAGCATTGCTGTTTTAGCATATATTAGAGGAAAATGTTTCAAGATATTTTGAACACCACTTATGAAAACCAACACCCCTCTAGATGTGAATTTTAAGGATGAGAATGCAAATTAATTAATACTGAAAATAAAAATACCTTTGGCATTTTTATATTCCAAAGCCACACATAACACACTAAAATGGCAAGCTCTTTTTCCATGGTATAGAATTCTCTCCATATCCAGCCATCTATTAGAAATAAAAATAAATGATCTAATACTCTAGCTTTGTGACCTACAAAGCTATTTATATACTAATTTTTAAAAGATGCTGAATTCCCTTAATTTGAATTTTACAAATAAAGGCACATAGATAACACATTGTGCTACAGATACTTTTTATTATACACCATTAATATATCTACATTTTTTATAATCAACAATACATTTGTAAAGTATAATGTAAACCTATCAGTATTACCAGGAGAGCTTTAAGATTTTGCTTTCTTTCTATCATTTAATTTTCAATCAAAAGCTTACCTAAATACAGTTTTCTGTAACTAATGTGCTAAAACATATACTGAAGGTACAGTGCATGTCAACCTTGATTTTTCTCACTAAATGACATGGTCTAATCTTGAAACCTCACAATGTGCAACAAGATACACTTATGTAAAAGCCCCACCCATGATATTAATGTCATCATTTCCATGGTAACTTTAATGCTTGAAAAGGGAGAAACAGAAGGAGTCTTAAGAAAATTGCATAAAGTGAACAAAATAAATTATTAGACTGAACATATGTGACATAAACAAAATATGGGGTACAGTTATTAAAAATGAATTGCCTTTTAAAAATGAAAGCAAGCATAAATCAGGCATGGCACTTCAACTTATGGGAAATGTGGTCATCTAAACTCATAGCAGTGAGATTATTCTAGTACCTCTTATGTCAGCAAATTGGGAGCTCACAGACACATCAACATATTTGATCATCCTTGTATTGTGAAGGTTCAAAATCCAATGCAATATTTACATTATTAATGAATTTAAAATAAAGATTTATATACAATCATTAGATTTTTGTCAACAATAGCAAATAGCTACTGGTTTTGTTATACATTTCAATATTATTATATGCATTACTTTCTGTCATCAAAAGAGAAACACAACATCAATTTTACACAAAGATGTAGATTTAAAATGTATTTTCATTGAAGGAAATCCTATGTGTCCCATTTTAGTTTGATATTTTTAAGATAAATCATTGACACTAGAATAAATTGCAATGTAATTAGCTAGTGACTGCTACAGAACTAAGAACACAATCTACTTTATTGTTAAGTGAACTGTTTCATTCTTACACACTTGAGTCATCTAAACTAAAGTCAGGCAACATTTAGTTTTCAGTCATTTATTTGCTCATAGAAGAGTATTTTTAGATTTTATTAAATCTATTTTGTTAACTCTACTTCATTAAGTCCTAACTATCCATTCTGCCTTTTTCAAGTCCATCTTTCTATTTCTATCTAGTCTGAACATTTTGGTGAGTGAACTGTATACTCACTACCAAACATGTTTGGAAGAGAAGTGATAAAGAATCACTAAGAATTTACTTGGCCTACTTCATCATTTTGCTTTATGTTGGCTCTACTAATATTGATGTTCTAAACTGAAAACTAAAATTTGATTTTCAATTGTTTAAGACCTCTAATCCAATATAATCCTGAATAATAAGATGTGATGTCTTCAGAATTATGAGCTAAAATTTGATTTTCAATTGTTGTTTCATTCAACTGATGAATATATTGAATGCCTACTATGTAAAGGAAGCCATCCTTGGCAATAGGGACACACATTCAAATCTGGAATGGCACAGCCCACAGGAGCTGGTTTTTTAGTGAAAGTGAGAGAGAAGTATACTAATAGTATTTTATAGTATGATGAAAGTGTGGCCTTTCCCAGGGTGCTATGTTGTCTAAGTTTTAAAAAATTTGGATATAAGGAGTAAAAGAGATGGTAGAAATCATCTGATTAGAGTATTTAGAGTAGACAAACTTAAGAGAAGGCAAATAATATAAGGAGGAAAGAAAGCTAAAGAAAAAAATGGAAATTGTAGTAGCAACAATTATATAGAGCCTACTACATACTGGGTATTACTTAAAGGTCGTACAAATGCTAACTAATTGAATACTTGTAACAACCCTATGAGGGTCTATACCCAGTTTATAGGTAATAAAACTGAAGCATATAGAGTTAAAATAACTTGCCTATTGTGACTCAACTAGCAAGTTAACAGATGTGGGACTTAAATGTTAGAAGCCACACTCTGGAGTTCACATCCCTAAAATAGCCTCTAATATCTTTTTAAAATTGTGATGAAATACACACAGTGTAATATTTACCATCTTAACTATTCTTAAGTGTATACGTCAGTGGCATTAAGTACATTAACATTGTTATGCTACCATCTCCACACTCCATCCACAAAATTCTTTTAATCGTACAAAACTGAAACCCAGATTCATTAAAAATTAACTCCCAATTTCCTCCACCCCTCAGCCCTTACCAACCAACTCTGTCTCTATGAACTTGACTACCTTAGGTACCTGGTTGAAGTGAGATCATACAGCATTAATCCTTTTATGACTGGTTTAGTTCACTGAGTATTATTCAGTCTTCAAAAGAAAGTAATTGGATGAATAATACTTCATTGTATGTATATAACACATTTTGTTGATCCATTCATCCACTGAGAGCAATTTGGGTTGCTGGAACATTTGGCTATTGCTGTGAATGTGGGTATACAACTATACCTTTGAGTTCCTACTTCAAATATTCTTGGTTATAAACCCAGAAGAAAAATTTCTGGATCATAAAGCATTTTTATCTTGAATTCTTTGAGGAATTACAATATGAGTTTCTATAGTAGCTATACCATTTTACAATTCCACCAGTAATGCAAAAATGCTCCAATTTCTCCATATCCTCATCAACACTTTTTTGTTATTGGATACTAGCCATAATAGTGAGTGTGAGGTGGCATCTAATTGTTTTAATTTGCATTTCCATATTGATTTCTCAACCATTGACTAGAACTCAACATACAGAAAACTAAGATCATGGCATCCAGTCCTATCACTTCATGGCAAATAGATGGGGAAACAGTGAAACAGTGAGAGACTTTATTTTTATGTGCTCCAAAATCACTGCAGATGGTGGCTGCAATCAAGAAATTAAAAGACGCTTGCTCCTTGAAAGAAAAGTTATGACCAACCTAACAGCGTATTAAAAAACAGAGACATTACTTTGCCAACAAAAGTCCATCCAGTCAAAGCTATGGTTTATCCAGTGGTCATGTATGGATGTGAGAGTTGGACTATAAAGAAAGCTGAGCACCGAAGAAGTGATTCTTTTTAACTGTGGTGTTGGAGAAGACTCTTGAGAGTCCCTTGGACTGCAAGGAGATCCAACCAGTCCATCCTAAAGGAAATCAGTCCTGAATATTCATTGGAAGGACTTATGCTGAAGCTGAAACTCCAATACTTTAGCCACCTGATGTGAAGAGCTGACTCATTCAGGTTCGACGCATGATACTGGATGCTTGGGGCTGGTGCACTGGAACGACCCAGAGGGATGGTACAGGGAGGGAGAAGGGAGGGGGGTTCAGGATGGGGAACACATGTATACCTGTGGCGGATTCATGTTGACGTATGGTGAAACTAATACAATATTGTAAAGTAATTAACCTCCAATTAAAATAAATAAATTTATTTTTTTAAAGCCTCATCCAAAATAAAAAAAAAAAAATGAAAAGACTCTGATGCTGAGAAAGATTGAAGGCGAGAGGAGACAAGGACGACAGAGGATGAGATGGTCGGATGGCATCACCAACTCAATGGACATGAGTTTGAGTAAACTCTGGGAATTGGTGATGGACAGGAAGGCCTGGCATGCTGCAGTCCTTGGGGTTGCAAATAGTTGACATGACTGAGTGACTGAACTGAACATAATGGTTTCTGATGTTGAATTCTGTTCATGTGATTGTTGGCCGTTTATACTAATCTTTGGAGAAATGTCTTATTCAAGTCCTTTACTCATTTTTCAGTTGTATTATTTGGGTTTACATTGTTGAGTTATAGGAGTTCTTTATTCTGAATATTAACCTCTAATGAAATATATGATTTGTAAATATTTTCTCACATTCTAGATTACTTTTTTCACTCTGTTGGTCTTTTTTGATGCAAGGAAGTTTTAAATTTTGATGCAGTCCAATTTATCTACTTTTTTTCCTTTGTTGCCTGTACTTTTGATTCTATATCCAAGAATCAATGTCAAATTCAATGTTACAAAGCTTTTCCCATATATTTTCTTCTAAGTGTAATAGTTTTAGGTTTTATATTTAGTTCATTAATGTATTTTGAGTTCATTTGTGTGTGTGATATGAGTCCAACTTCATTCTTTTGCATGTAGATATCTAGTTTTCCCGATACTGTATGCTGAAAAGACTGTCCTTTCACCCGCTGAATCCTCCTGGTATACTTGAGAAATACTATTAACCATTCATATGCAAGGGTTTATTTTTGAGCTCTCTGTTCTGTTTCACTGGTCTAGGCATCTATCTTTATGCTAGTACAACAACTGTGTTGATTATTGTTTTGTAATGTTTTGAACTCAGGAAGTATGAAACCTTCAACAATGTTCATCTTCTCCAAGAAGTTGCCTTAACATTTAATGCATTAATTTAATTTTGTGTTAAGAGAGGGAGAAAATATGGAAGGTTTTTTTTTTTCTTTTTCCAGAATGTTTAATCAGACCAGTATCCTAGGGAACACATTTTAGGGAATATTGCTCTTTGACATAATTCTGATATTTTAAAAATTCTGACTTATCTCCACCCACACACAATTTTCAAAATTCACTGGGTTTTGATAACCTAAAATAACCATTCTTTTTAAAATAAAAAATGTAAATTTTATAATAAAAAGCCAAATGCTTATAAACATTAGTAACAATTATAACATTGATAATTAATAGCATGATGATATAACAATGGCCTTGAAATAGTTTTAGACTTGCCTGAGAGGGACAGAAAATCCGATGATGATTTAAATAAGAAAGGAGTTTATTTCTTTCTTATGTCAAAATCCAAATGTTGGTGGCCTAGAGCAGGCCGGCCTCCTTTCCCAAGATCACCTCGTAGTATAACATGCGTTGATGGTGGTAAGATAAAAAAACAGAATATTTGAAATGGCATAAGAAGTAACATTATTTGAAAATTCACTTGATAATAAATAGCAAGATGATTCTATTACTCTGAAGCAACTCTTAAAAGTGGAAAACTAGTACTGTAGAGGAAATTGTTTAGAGGATGAAAAACTCACTTGCATTGTGGGCATATATATATATAAAATATGTATATGTATATTAAATACAAAGATCTCTCAATTTGAAATTTCACAGTGAGATGGGTAAGACTGAAAATCCCATTACATTTCAGTAAATTTAATAACTTGTGACTACATTGCATCTGATCCTTTGTGTTCTTTGAAAAAACAGATCTGTCTAGCTATTTACACACATACACTTGCATGGCACCTCATGCTCTATAAGAACAAAGTCCGTCATTATTTCAGGAACAGGTGTGTCATTCTATATAAATTCCAAAAAGACGACACACCTACTAGAATAGCAAAGCAATTTGCAGTTTCAAAATGACCACTCCTTCGACTGGTGAGTAAATTAAACACTTTCACACCATGATATATTGCATATTACATATGAGATAGCCCTCCAGGCTTATGCTGTACATTAGCCTACTATTGATCATTACCTGCTATGCATTTATACATACACATACATTCACGCACAAACCCCCCTACCATGTTCTACCATTTTTATATTCGGCAATAGAATCTCTTTAAATTCAAGAATGTGATGCCTGATGAAAATCAATTCTTTCTAGTCCTATCTGTTCCTCTGGGCCTTGCTCCATAATTGCACTCCCTCAACTCTCAGGCTTCTGTTAGCCTTTTCATCTGCGTTGGCACTTCCATTTTCAATGATGCAATCCAAGTCTCTCCTATTTTAACAGTAAAATCACTTTCATTATCTATATGCTCTTCCTCCTATTTCCCCCTCATTTTCCTTCACTTATCATACACATTTCTCCTAATACAAAACTGTTTTCTTCATCTCCATTCTCTTTCCAATCTGACTACAATGTTTGCCTTGAGACGTACTAGTCTCTTTATTTCTAAACCCAGTGGGTATTTTTGAGTTATTCCAGTTATGCTTCCTGCGGCATTTGATACAGTTGGCTATTTTCTCCTACTGAAACTATTTCTAGCTTGATCATACTCTCATAGTCCTCCTGTTACTTCTTCATTATTTTTTGTTCAGTTCAGTTCAGTTCAGTCACTCAGTCATGTCTGACTCTTTGCGACCGCATGGACTGCAGCACGCCAGGCCTGTCCATCACCAACTCCCGGAGTTTACTCAAACTCATGTCCATTGAGTTGGTGATGGCATCCAACCATCTCATCCTCCATCTCATCTCCTTCTCCTCCTGCCTTCAATCGCCCCAGCATCAGGGTCTTTTCAAATGAGGCAGTTCTTCTTAGTCCTTTTCAAATAGTTCTTGTCAGAATTTCCCAGAGATTCAACATTGATGATGTCTCTTTCTCAGTTTAAATGCCGCCCCTCTTTAAGTTCCCAACAAAACTGCAAACTCAAATGTCTAAAACAAATACATAATCTTTCTCTGAAATGCTCTTCCTCATGTTTCTCTGATAAGCATTAGAGATACCTTCACCCTCTCAGGTACCCATTCTAAATTTCTAATACTTTAATGTTTGGGTTCCTCCAAAATTTATATGCTGAAATCCTAACACCCAATATGATGGTATTAGCAGTGAAGTATTTGGGAGGTAATTCAGTTATGAGGATAGAGCCCTCATAAACAGGATCAGTGCACTTATAAGAAAAGACACACACATGAGATCTCTCTCTCTCTTTCTCTTTCTTCATCTTCCCTCATTCCCGCTTCTTTGCCATGTAGGGTACAACAAGAAGATATTCATCTGCAAACAAAGAAGAGTACCCTCACCACACACTGGATCTGCCAGCACCTTAATTTTGGACTTCCCAGTCTCAAGAGCTATGAGCAGTAAAATTCTGTTACTTAAGCCACCCAGGCTGTGGTCTTCTGTTATAGCAGCCAAGAGAGAGTAGTAGTTAAAATATACTAAAACTATTTTATTTAAGATAAAATTATAGATAGAGTTTTATCCATTATACTTATTAAAAATTTTAAAATTCAAGTAAACCATAAGAATACATAAGAAACATTTTTCAAACATTCAAAGAAATGAAAACATTAATGGAAAATCAATCAGTACAACAAAATGTAGGAAAACAGAAATAAAACAACATAAAGATAAAATAAATCAATAAAAAATAAAGCCAAATATAGTAGGGAAACTCCAAATGCTCCAAATATAAATGAGTTCGTTTTCCTCTTAAAAGATGGAGTAGTATGTAACCACTGAAATGGATGCTATAGATATTTAATAACATGGAGGAATTAGCCTGATATAATAAGTGGAAAGAAAAACATATTACAAACAATATGTAGAACATTATCTCACTTGATTAAAGTTAAGTGTCTGTGTGTATACACATATGAAATACAATTTGTCAGGAAAACATTGCATTATTAGTTTTATTTCTAGAGAAGAAAATTTAAAATTTTGTTTCTTACTTTACTTTTATTGTAGATTTACTGTTTAACAATGACTATGTTATTTTATAAAGCTATTTGCATATTTTAAAGTAAATATATTTTAAAAATATAAAAGAAAAAATTCAATAATATGCTAGTTTTAAGAGACAATATAATGAAACAACCAAAATTGTTGGAAATAAAGGAATAAGCCAAACTGTTCAAGAAAATTTTAATATTTTAAAAAATAATACCAGTAGAACTTAATGCATGAAACATCAAAAGAATGGCAAGAAAGTGAACAATATTCTGGGAGGTGGATCATAGAGGATCCTGCTGGGATTTATGTCTGAGAGTGTTTTGCCTATGTTCTCCTCTAGGAGTTTTATAGTTTCTGATCTTACATTTAGATCTTTAATCCATTTTGAGTTTATTTTTGTGTGCGGTGTTAGAAAGTGATCTAGTTTCATTCTTTTACAAGTGGTTGACCAGTTTTCCCAGCACCACTTGTTAAAGAGATTGTCTTTACTCCATTGTATATTCTTGCCTCCTTTGTCAAAGATAAGGTGTCCATATGTGTGTGGATTTATCTCTGGGCTTTCTATTTTGTTCCATTGATCTATATGTCTGTCTTTGTGCCAGTACCATACTGTCTTGATGACTGTGGCTTTGTAGTAGAGCCTGAAGTCAGGCAAGTTGATTCCTCCAGTTCCATTCTTCTTACTCAAGATTGCTTTGGCTATTTGAAGTTTTTTGTATTTCCATACAAATCTTGAAATTATTTGTTCTAGTTCTGTGAAAAATGTGGCTGGTAGCTTGATAGGGATTGCATTGAATTTGTAAATTGCTTTGGGTAGTATACTCATTTTTACTATATTGATTCTTCTGATCCATGAACATGGTATATTTCTCCATCTATTAGTGGAAATAAAAGCAAAAATAAACAAATGGGATCTAACTAAAATTAAAAGCTTCTGCACAACAAAGGGAAATATAAGCAAGGTGAAAAGACAGCCTTCTGAATGGGAGAAAATAATAGCAAATGAAGCAACTGACAACTAATCTCAAAAATATACAAGCAACTTATGCAGCTCAATTCCAGAAAAATAAATGACCCAATCAAAAAATGGGCCAAAGAACTAAATAGACATTTCTCCAAAGAAGACATACGGATGGCTAACAAACACATGAAAAGATGCTCAACATCACTCATTATTAGAGAAATGCAAATGAAAACCACAATGAGGTACCACTTCACACCAGTCAGAATGGCTGCGATCCAAAAATCTGCAAGCAATAAATGCTGGAGAGGGTGTGTAGAAAAGGGAACCCTCCTACACTGTTGGTGGGAATGCAAACTAGTACAGCCACTATGGAGAACAGTCTGGAGATTCCTTTAAAAATTGCAAATAGAACTACCTTATGACCCAGCAATCCCACCGCTGGGCATACACACTGAGGAAACCAGAACTGAAAGAGACACATGTACCCCAATGTTCATCGCAGCACTGTTTATAATAGCCAGGACATGGAAACAACCTAGATGTCCATCAGCAGATGAATGGATAAGAAAGCTGTGGTACATATACACAATGGAGTATTACTCAGCCATTAAAAAGAATTCATTTGAATCAGTTCTGATGAGATGGATGAAACTGGAGCCGATTATACAGAGTGAAGTAAGCCAGAAAGAAAAACACCAATACAGTGTACTAACACATATATATGGAATTTAGGAAGATGGCAATGACGACCCTGTATGCAAGACAGCAAAAAAGACACAGATGTGTATAACGGACTTTTGGACTCAGAGGGAGAGGGAGAGGGTGGGATGATTTGGGAGAATGGCATTCTAACATGTATACTATCATGTAAGAATCGAATCGCCAGTCTATGTCTGACGCAGGATACAGCATGCTTGGGGCTGGTGCATGGTGATGACCCAGAGAGATGTTATGGGGAGGGAGGTGGGAGAGGGGTTCATGTTTGGGAACGCATGTAAGAATTAAAGATTTTAAAATTTAAAAAATAAAAAACTAAAAAAAAAAAAGGAAAGTGAACAATAAACAAAAGAAAATAGAAGAAAGAAGTTAATGTGAAACAAACTCTAATTTATTAAAAGACAAAAAACAAAGGGATTTTAACCAGCAAGTGATAAATGAAATGCAAACATTTAGTGATTCTCTCTAGAGAGAGAACAAAAATACTTTTTTTTTTTTTTGGCTGTGAGGCACATGAGGGATCTGATAGCTCCCCACCAGGTATTGAACCTAGGGACTCAGAAGTGAGAGTACAGAGTCCTAACTACTGGACTGTCTAAGAATTCCCCAAAAATATTCTTTAATGAACTCCATGAAAGGAGGAGCCCTGACTGCCTTGGTAATGGTTGTGTACTGACACTGGACACAGTGCCTGGCACACAGTCAAAACTCATTATTAGCCAGGAATAAGAATAAATCCTAATTTGGAGATGATATAGGAAACAATAAACAGTATACAAGTCAAGTGAAAGTGAAAGTGAAGTCACTCAGTCGTGTCCGACTCTTAGCGACCCCATGCACTGGAGCCCACAAGGCTCCTCCATCCATGGGATTCTCCAGGCAAGAGCACCGGAGTGGGGTGCCATTGCAGATAACTATAAATTACTAAATGAAATGTACATAAAATTTACCAGAATCCACTGAGTGGGAAAAAGAAAATCAGAAAAACAGAGAGAGAACAATATTTTTTTAGGTTGTTAAATACCTCTCAGAAAATATGTCAGGCCCTGTTAGTTTTATGGGCAATTTCCATTAAAATATTGGGAGAAAAATTATCAAGGTATTCCAGAAGCTAGAATTGAAAGCTTTCCAACCCATATCACAAGTCTTATATAATCTTCACAGAATTATTGTACACTGCTACAAAATAGAAGACTGTATTTATGAATATGGATGCACAAATTCTAAAAACATGATTAGAAAATTAAATCCAGTGGCGTATTTAAAGAAGAATACACCATGACTGTGTATATTTATTCCAGAATGAAAGTATGAGTTTAATATGAGACATTCTATTAATGGTGTGCATTACATTAATAGATTAAAGAAGAAAAAACATATATTCTTAAATAAATACTAGAAAGTACTTTTTATAAAATTCAAGTTGAAAGTCTAAAAAAAAAAGCAAAAAAACACAAAAGGATACTGCTTTAACTATGTTAAAAAGGAATTACAAATCAATAATAAAATTCACACTGAATCATAAGATATTAGAGGCACCCACCCTATTAGAAAGAGAAAGAAATAAAAAGATGTGTTTAACACTCTTCTCTAGTTAAGACAATAAAGAAAAATGAAATGAAGTATAATTGCTAGAAGAATATAATTTGAAATGTTTTTATCAGTACAGAAAAATAAGCTTCAATGGGCTTAAACAATACATAAGTTATTATCTTATATAAATGGGAAGTCCAGGAGAGGTGAGTATTGAAATAAGGCAAATTTTAACATCATTATCAAGGAAAGCTATGGGCCCGTTGATGAGACCTTCTTGATGAGGGTGGAAAAAGAGAGTGAAAAAGCTGGCTTAAAACTTAACATTCAAGAAACTAAGATCACGGCATCCAATCCCATCACTTCATGGCAAATAGATGGGGAAAAAGTGGAAACAGTGACAAATTTTATTTTCTTGGGCTCCAAAATCACTGTGGACGTGACTGCAGTCACAAAATTAAAAGACACTTGCTCCTTGGAAGAAAAGTTATGACAAACCTGCATGCTTAGTGTATTAAAAAGCAGAGACATCACTTTGTGGTGATGTTGCAAAGATTCAGACACAACTTAGTGACTGAACAACAATGGACCCTGTTAAAAGGAGGAGATAGCTAGATTGTTAGATGGTGGTATAGCACCGTCCTGCTTCAACCAGAGATAGGGCTATTAGGTTAAAAGGGCTCTGGGCTCTGTTCTATGCCCTCACTAATCATGGGAATCACCTCCCACTTCTAATACCCAAATAAACTCCTGCCTCTGTTGGGCTGTACATGCTAAATCAGTTCAGTCGTGTCTGACTCTTTGCAATCCTATGGATTGTAGCCTTCCAGGCCCCTCTGTCCATGGGACTCTCCAGGCAAGAATACTGGACTCGGCTGCCATGCCCTCCTCCAGGGGATCTTCCTGACCCAGGGATAGAACCCACATCTCTTGGGTCTCCTGCATTGGCAGACGGATTCTTTACCACTAGTGCCACCTTCCTTTGGCCTACCTTCTAGCGTGTCAGTCCTTGAAGATGGGACAGCAAATTTTCAAAGCAGAAGTCTGACTTCAAATCATGATTCTGCTACATTCTATCATTGTGACCTCGAACAAATTACTTAATAGAATTACATTTCTGTGTCTGTAGGTACACTATGAGTCTTCCTTTGTGGCTCAGCTGATAAAAGAATCTGCCTGCAATGCAGGAGACCCAGGTTTTATCCCTGGGTTAGGAAGATCCCCTGGAGAAGGGAAAGGCTATACACTATGAGATGTCAACCACACGAAACTCTGCACTATGCTTAGTCACTCAGTCATGTCTTACTGTCTGTGATCCCATGAACTGTAGCCTGCTAGGCTCCTCTGTGCATGGGATTTTCCAGGCAAGAATACTGGAATGGGTTGCCATGACCTACTCCAGGGGATCTTCCTAACTCAGGGATTGAACCCAGGTCTTCCACATTGAGGGGGATTCTTTACCATCTGAGCCATCAGAGAAGACCATATATAACTCGAATGGGCTATTATAAAGCACAAATAAACTATCACAGGCTTGGCATTTAGTAAAAACACCCATTGTGGGAAATATCTTTCACCAGAATTCTGGGGCCTGGGATGCTATTTTACAGAAAGAATCATCTGAATGAAAGATAAGCTAAAATTTCTAAGTATCAGGTGTAGCAACTGATGATAGATCTGGATGTAGAAGATCTGCATACAAACAGCACAGAAAAATGGGAAATGGATAATGAAGGGGCCATTTGAATGAGAAAGGCTTTTGGAAGCAGCAATCAGAAATTTCAGGTTGAGAAGGACAGATACTGATTGCTTCCTGTGGGTTGTGATATGTTAAACCTCTGAATCTTCACTTTCAGGGAAAGCTATAGTAAAGATTCATGTTCCTCATCAAAGTTTCTGAAGTTAGATTGCAAATTATTTAAAATCAGACACAATTCTTTGGTTGAACTATGTCAGACCCTGGTTTTGGGGGGAGGGTTACAGTAAGCTCTCATAGTTTAAAGTTACTGTAATTGTTATTTTATACTAGTTTTCATGAATATACACACATATGTTCATGAACTATACACATATGGGATTATGTATATATACTTATTTATATCAATACTTGCAAATTCACCAAACTCTAGTAGAAAGCTCTTTCTTCCATGTTTGGACCTTTTCCTTCTTCGCTTTACCAGCAAGCTGAGGCTTGCATTAGTACTTCTCTTTTTTCCCATTTAGTATTAACCTCTCTGGTAGCTCAGCTGGTAAAGAATCCACCTGTAAAGCAGAGACCCTGGATTGATTCTTAGGTCAGGAAGATCCACTAGAGAAGGGATGGGCTACCCACTCCTGTATTCTTGGGCTTCCCTAGTGGCTCAGCTGGTAAAGAATCCACCTGCAATGTGGGAGACCCAGGTTTTATCCCTGGGTTGGGAAGATCGCCTGGAGAAGGGAATGGCTATCCACTCCAGTATCCTGGCCTGGAGAATTCCATGGACTGTATAGTCCTTGGGCCCAAATCTAATGACCTTTTTGGGTTATCTAAACTTGCAGCAGCAAAACTCTGACAAGAATAAGAAAAGAAAGCAGAAAGCGTCCACATTATAAAGTTACAAAATGCTAGTGTTGTGGAAAGTTATCAACACAGTAGGAGATAAAGGATTCTTTGGTGGCCAGGAAATCAAGGGCAAGAACTACAGGGCGGATGATGGGCAAGGCAAAGTGACATGTACATATTAAAGAAAATAAGCAAGAAATGAATGAGGCTATAATTCCACCCTGGGGGTTCTGGTGACAAACCACTCAGATTCTGACTTCATGGTAACATGTCACCGCCAGCACCCCTCAGTGGAATTATAGCCTTGCCATTGTGGGGTTGCTTGCCTGTTATTATGCTCAGAAGAGTTTAGAAAATATGCCCAGTGTTGCTGAAATGAGAAGTGGAGGCAGCCAGGCATAGCTTGCAATCAAGTTCTTCCTGAAAATATTCCAAGAGAGCTTTGATGGGCTGAAAAGTGGCTGCCACATGGTCTTGTTGGTAGGCTGTTTTTCAAAGAAGTTGATTTTCCATTGGATTTTTTCTGTTCTTCACTAGCCCCACAATTGTGATAGCCTCTAATTCCATACCACTAAGCCATGGGGCATTAATGGCCAACCTCATGGTAGTGGCAGCAACCCTGGAAACAAAGTAAACTAATAGCCTCATATGCAAAGTTCTTGTAAAATGCCCATCACAAAAGGGTCAGCTGCTTTGAAAGCTATTTCTTTTTGAATAGAGCAAAGTCAAGTGGATATTGGGAGAGTTGTGAGGAGAGCAAGGAAATTAAGACTAAAACAGATATGAACCAAGATGGAATCTTTTAGAAAGATTTTCTGAAGGTATGGAAATCCTGGATGTTTCCTTGCCCGTAATCACCTAAGAATGAGAATAGTTTAGCTATAATCATAGTTCTCCTTTTTATTTAATTTCAATGAGTGTTTATTTAAAGTAGTAAATTATGGTAGCTTCTAGGCATTATCCAGTTGAATGTGTAACCAAATAAATGTAAACTATCTACAAGTGTAAAGATATAAAACCATATGCAATTCTTATCCAATTATTAATAAAACCTGAAAGTGTTAGTCATTCAGGCATGTTTGACTCTTTGTAACCCCATGGACTGTAGCCCACCAGGCTCCTCTGTCCATGGAATTCACCAGGCAAGAATACTGGAGTGGGTAGCCATTCCCTTCTTCAGGGGATCTTCCCAACACAGGGATCGAACCCAGGTTTCCTGCATTGTGGGTAGATTCTTTACCATCTGAGTCACTAGGGAAGCCCAACAAAATCTGAATTGCTGTGTTCTTTCTCCTTGTTCCTCTACTCCTCTCAAACTGTTGGCATAGTGTTCCAAACATAACAGTTGCTTCAGAAGTGAAAGAACATTTAAATGAGTTTATTTATATAAGTGGATAGTGGATAGATGGGTGATGGATGGATGGATAGATGTTTCAAGTTTATAATCAAAATCTTCAACAGGATAGACTATAGATGCCCACTTCATAGTCAAAGTCTTGACACAGTTGCATCTCATATCCTCACCTGTGGCAGGCTTTTTATAGATCATGGCATTCATTTTACTGACTACCCTGGAATCTTCAGAATAAAGATCTCCAATTATACAAGGGTGCCTAAAATAAATTCTAGAATTGCTAATATCTTTAACTAACATCTTGCCACCTATACAAGTCATATTGCAATAATCCAGTTTAGAAATAAGCTGGGTGGTAAGAATGAGCAGCTTTCATGATGAGGACACAGTTTCCTTCCCATATACAGAAGCCTCTTTGTGTTTTTTTCCCCCCCCAACTAAGGCTGTCTGTGGATACCTGAAAAATGACTCATGCAGAGTTCTCATAATGCAAAAACCCCTACTACTCTACCAAAACATAACTGACTATATCCTCTGAGGTTTCTAAATCCAGTCCTAACATAATTCCTTTTTTTCTATTATTTGGGCCAGTTTAAGAGAGAGAGAGATGTTAAGGAAGAAATGAATGACTAAGGGTTGGATTAAGCAAGTGAAAGTGAAAGTCGCTCAGTGCTAGAAGTGGGTGGCCATTGCCTCCTCCAGGGGATCTTTCCAACCCAAGGATGGAACTCAGGCATCCCTCATTGCAGGCCATTCTTAACCAGCTGAGCCACCAAGGAAGCCCAATTCTTTATGGATTAAGCAAAAAGAAGGCAAATTACTTGGTATCATTTGCAAAACAGAAAACAAGGTATTTCAATAAACTAAACAGCTTTTCAAGTTATTATTTTTTTTTAATGTACAATGGATCATTCCAGAATAAACATTGTAAAAGGATTCAGTTAGTATTTTTTAATATATATTTAGGTAACTTTTTGTGACACCCGTTTTCAAGTTTTTAAATTATGGTATAGAAGCACTTTAACTTTGTACTCATTGGTTGAATTTAAGAAATCAGCAAAACTGCATTCTTGGGCCCCTCTTTTCCCAGTAGAGTCAAGAGAGTTTAACCTTCAGAGCCAGATGCAAAACTTTAAAGTCCACTATACATCCTTCATTTATGATTTCTGTTGGCTTGATTCCTATTTCATACTTCAGGTTGCATTTTAAACAGGATATTTTTCTCACTTTATCCATGATTGCTTGTCATTGGAATGTAAGAAAGCTCTTGATTTTTTTTATTGGTAGCCTTACTCTCTTTATGACAAAGGTTTTTCAGGTGATTCAGATTTTCTAAGTGGGTGATCATTTTACCTACAAATAATGTTTCACTTTTCCATTCCAGTAATTACACCACTTTCTTCCTCTTCTTGTCCTAATTGTATTGCCTAAGATATCCAATACTGTTTTGAAAAGCAGAGATCCTTTATCAGCTATGTGACCTTGGGCAAAGTACTTTAACCCATGTATGTCTCCGTTTCCATATCTGTAAAATTGGGATACTATTATCATTAACTTAAGACAGGTGTTATAAATCATTAAGCTCTTAAAGACTGGAAGTGCTTACTCATATAGCACTGTGATTATTTTATCCATATCATAATGCACATTAGCAATTTCCAAGTAGTGATACAGTGTTAATAATTATCATTTTAATGGTATATAATATTCATTTTTATTAATATTTTTGTTTATTCAAAGTATTTGAAGTGTTCAGAGAATGTAATATACAAAGCATTCAAAATATGAGTGCTGTAATGCTAATGACCTTGCCTAATTGCTCTTTCAAATGACTTTCATAAAAAGTGAGTTGAAAAAAATAAACACATGTACATGAATAACTGAATCACTTTGTTGTACACCTGAAATTAACAGAATGTTGTTAATCAACTATGCTCCTATATAAAATAAATTTTTAAAAAATGGGTTAAAAGATTTAGGTAAAAATGGTCATTTTTGGGAAAAGTACCATAGTAATTTTCTATTTGGTGTGGAAATTAGTAACAAATTCTAACCATGGTCTATCCCAAAGCAATTTTTATAAACAATATAAAAGAGAATGTTAATATAATATGAATTTGCAATAAAGACTTTTCACAATATATATTTGGTCCAATCTTCTTATTTTACAGATGGGTAAACAAGCAGAAAAATTCCTTAAAATTTGGTTATATCTGTGTATAAACTATCAAACATTTGATGACAATATTGTGTTTAGTTTGATCATAATACATCATTAATTTATTAATTAATAAGTATTTATTGAACATCCATGATGTCAAAGGGCTGCATATGCAAGAGTGAACAAAATGATCCAACAATCAGGAACAATACTCAAATGTTAGAAGCTAAAAAAAGCTCTAATAAAAAGCCTAGACCATGTGGATGGAATATTGACCAACATCCACACACTAGAAAATCAGAAGTCAAAATAAATGAGGCATTTACTTCGTACATACAGCCAGTAGTAACCCTTCCCTAAATATACACCTTGCCTATTTTACTAACATTGCCAAACCTATACCCTTTCCAAGCTAGCTTCTACCCTGGATGACTGCAGCACCGCTTACATGGAC